>NW_020955204.1:2333529-2335879 GCF_003031625.1 Empidonax traillii
ACTCAAGCACAACTGGTAAGTACTGCAATAAAATGGTCTTCAGAAGTCTGGATTTTGCACTTGATAACGCCAGCAACCTATAGTGTGATCCTAAGCAAACTCTCCCATTGCCCTTTGGCCATCTTGTGTATTTACAATGTCAAATCTTTGTTAACACAGGTTTTCTTTTGACACAGGCATAAAAATTGCGTAATGATGCCCTATACCCGGAGGAACATTCTAAAAGTTGCTCTAGTATTAGATAATGATAGACAAATGATAATATGAGGAGACACAGAAAATGCCTCTGACATCACTTGTATTATTTGTAATAACAAAAAGAGGGGAAAAAAAAGATGGCAGGGGGGACGTAAGTTGTGCTCACCTGGCTAAATGTCCCTGATTCATAAGATTTGCCATTTCTGCTGGAGAGACATCAATAAACCGGAGGAAAGAAAAACAGCTTTCTTCATTGATGCCTACATCACAGAAATACTGAAGTTAGGCATACACATTTCACAGACACTCATAGCTGAAAACAATAAACTTACTTCATCAATTCAAGATGCACATTCTCTGACACAGGACAAATCTAGGTGCATAAACAGGTGATCCTAATTTAATCTCCATCTTTTAGAAACACTGAAAATTCAATTCGCCTGACTCCACGTTCCAGTTCATTTTCTAGTTTGAGGAAGAGAAGGGCGTTTACCAAAAGAGAGAAATGTGTTCTAGACCCAACTGCAGCCAGTAAGGACAAGTTTCACTTACTAAGAATCAACAGGCAGAATGCACGTTTGCAAATTTGAACATGTATCTGCCCAACAGCTGACCAGAACATGTGTACCTCAGGATGTCTGCATTACATGCTTCCTCTCATCCAGCCAGTCAAATGCATCGGAAGGAGATGCAGGAATTGGTAGAGGAAAGCTTTTCAGCCCCACCCACGTGCACTGCATAGCCCCAATACCATTCACATATTTTTATTTTTTTAATGTCTATACAAAAATTATATTCCCAAGATTATTTTCCTTCTATGGTATGCCAAAAAGGGTCTCCAAGAAAAAGCCTATTATGAATACCAAAACTAACAGAAACCAGAATAATCAGCAAGAAATACAGAAGCTAGAAAGTTACAGACAAGTACAGACTCCTGTAACTGCATTTGGTTCTTCTCACTTGTAAAGAGGTTTGCACAGCTGAACAGATCCATGCTAACAGATTTCAGCATAGCAATGCAGATGATATCTCCCTTGGTTTTTACTCTTTTTCTCTTGAAGTTTTTCACATCTCAGCAGCTGAGTGATCTAACTGGCTCTTTTAGCAAAAATATTTAATTATCCATAATAATAAATTGTATCTGTCAATATAAGCAGCTTATGTGGGATTTTTTCTCTTTGATAGATCCTGGGTCACTTGCATCTCATGTACTTTTTAGTTGAAAGAGAAGTTGGCAGTTTAAGGTACAACACAGAATGTACTGAAACGAATCCAAGATTTTTCAAAAATTTAATCTGTGAAAAATTCACATTAGATTAAAAGGGCAGCACTAATCTCTTGAAGAAAGTTAAAACAAGACAGACTGAACTGAACAAGATACTACAGCAGGATTATGCAGTAACTAAATGACAAGTTGTCCACAGATTATTTTTTCAACTGCTTTCCATCCCTTCCTCAGTGAGGAACTATATGTACAACCACAAAACCTAACTAAATTATAACAAGTTCTGATTAGATTATCTCAGAAATTTAACTAATCTGGTCTCTCAGTCCCTCTCCCCGAGCAAGACATATTACAACATCACAGGCCAGTGTGCAACCCAACTTGCTTCCCAGGACGGTAAACCTACCCTTCCTATGGAAGAGAGACTGCTGTATGTGGTCTGGTGCAAATGGCGAAAGTAAAACCCGTAACCACCTGAAAATGAAAGAAACAAAACCAAACAAAATCACTGAGAAGTTGTTAACACAGAAGATGTTCCATCACACAATCAGCAGAAGATACAGAGTAACCATTCACTTCTTCACTATAGGTACTTTAGCACTCTGAATATCTGGAATTGCATGGCCGTAGGACAAAAGCATCGTCAGTCTACATGCACTGCTGCTTATTTGATACTGAGACACACCAGTGTTCTGGAACTGCATTATACACTTTAGAAGAGCTAGCCTTCATATGTAGATTTCTTATCTCTTGCCTGAGAATTTCTCATAACTGAATGCAAACAAAATTAATCAAGAACTGCCACAACTGCAAAGAAAAGCAAACTGCACTTAGGCAGATTCTATTCATCCAAGGCAATCATTAAAAGCTGTCACAGCACTAGTAGATGCTCATGATATATATGTAGCATGTCAAAACAGACAGATA
>NW_020955204.1:2336089-2512964 GCF_003031625.1 Empidonax traillii
TCTTGCCTGAGAATTTCTCATAACTGAATGCAAACAAAATTAATCAAGAACTGCCACAACTGCAAAGAAAAGCAAACTGCACTTAGGCAGATTCTATTCATCCAAGGCAATCATTAAAAGCTGTCACAGCACTAGTAGATGCTCATGATATATATGTAGCATGTCAAAACAGACAGATACTGATAGCTTCCTTGCACATGAAAACTCACGGAAGAGAAACCAAGCGCGTTTTTTAGGTTTTAAGAATTTTTTTAAAGCTTAATTCTATCACACATAATTAGCAACAACTCTAAATTCTTTTTCCTGGCTTTCTTTTTCAATCAAAGGGATATTCTATGATTAGGTTTCCACCAAAATAGAGCATCAATATCAGATGTTTAACAGCTGAATGACCAAAAGAAAACTAGGAATGCACTGCTCAGCCAATGTTATTTAAATACATCAGGTAATGGAGTTAATTAGCACTTACAAAGCTAAGATAAGTCTAAGTAATAATACTAAATATGCTAAACTGTAGAGTAAGTGGAATAGGCTTGCCTGTCCCGTGAGTGGTTAAAGACCCTGATCTGTCCATGACGGTAGATGAACTTGGAAATCTGGTATGGCTTTAGGAAGATGTGAAATGGAGACCAAGTTTCTTGTCGTTCAAACAGCTCTGGGTGATTGCACACCTGTAAAAAAGAGAGCACGTCAAATGCTGGGAGCAATTATTTAGTCCAATGCAGCATTTACATCCCAAATCAACTTTGATTATTGATTGGAGGACATTGGCAATTGACCACTAAAACTTCAGTACTGATTAATACTGCATGACTATTTCAGTATATCTGCTCAAATTTGAATAGGGCATCGTATCTTTCCTATTCATTTAACAGTATTGCCTCTTCCCAAGTGAATGCTTCCTTCAACCACCAATGTGTAACTAAACCAGGTAGCAGCTGCACGTACCATTTGGCTTAAGCTCTTCTACTCCCACCATCATGCTACACTACACCCAAAAGACAATTGAACTGCATGAAAATTTGCTTGCCAATCCCAGAATTTCTTTTTATATGGTGTTTTCTAGAAGCCGTATTTTAGTTCTACACTAATGAATGATTGTACTTTTCAAAAGTTATTAATTAAAACAGCCTTACCTTCCTGAACTGCATGACTAGATTCATGAGACTACTAGTGGTGGTCTGTGCTTGCTGAGTAGTGCCCATTGATGACTGCAGGAGGTCATCAATAGAGATTTTGTTTTTCAGAGCTTGGTACAAGAGCTTCTGTCGACTTGTCTGCTGGCAGTACATGAGAATTTCAATCTGCAAAATGATAATGAACACTCAGTTCTTTCTGTCTGTAAAGAAGACACATCAGTACATCGGTACACATGAAGCTGAGAGAAACACATCTTGAAGAAAATATAACTTTCTCAAAAAAATACTTTCATGGGCAGTCACATTCAGATCTGTATTTCAGGATCCAAGCCGCCAAGAACTTAAACAGTAAGTGTGTTTTGGAAGGCTTGGGTAATAACGTAGGAGACAGACCTTTAAAAGTATGTGAACACAACTAAGTAAACAGAGAGATTCTTAAGAAGCTGTGAAAACACTGCACCTGCAGCCGATCAGTCCAAAATCTGACTTCAATTCTACTATCCTAGGGTTGAAATTCTACCCACTGAGAGCCTGTGACAAGGTGTCAGAAGCATAACAACAGTGTCTGTGGAAGTCCATTGAAATTAATCAGAAGAAAGTAGATGTCTCTTAGCCAATGGTCCCAGAACCAGGGGACTGTTAACCACAAGATCATCCAAGTATTGCTAACATGCACGTGAAATTAAAAGACTAACAAGAGAGAAGAGTATGATGTTGCCATAATGTATTTCTCACTCTATACAGACAAGCAAAAAAAACCCTAAACCCATGCCAAATCCTTCACAGAGGCAGCTGGAAACATTTATCATCCAATCATTGCTGTATCAATCTCCTTCAGTGCCATTAGTGATATTTCTGTCAACTTAATGAGGCTTAAAGGTCTTCAGCTTGTAAATGTTAAGAAAATGTCTTCCCTAGAAGAAAAGCTTATTTATTAGGGGTTCTTCAGTTACATTCACATCTAATGACAATGCTGAGATGTGATGCCAGAAACTGAAGGTCTGTGAAAAGTCTACAATCAAATTTCAGGTATTGCAGACTGACAAATGAGTTTGCAAAGACCAGATTAGAGAACAGAGCTATGGCATTACACTTGTGATACTCATTCCAGATAAATACTTTTTCTCACCTTATCTGACAATTCATTTTCCACATCCTTCTTGATTCTTCTCAGCATGAAAGGCTTCAGGATCATGTGCAAGCGGGATAGCTGATCTGAAATAAAAGGAAGGGGAAAGAAGGTACATTTACTTTACTATGGAAGAAAATTAAATGGTGTTTTACCACAAACTGAGTCCCTTACTGCTCAGCCACTTCCCCTAGATGAGTTCTTAAAGCACAGAGTTGAGTATTTCTCTGTTGATTTTTCTTACAATCAGAAACACAAACTTTGACATAAACTATGGACAACAACCCAATAATATTCCAATCCTATTATGCACCCACTACTTTAGATGTCATTTCTCATATAAAAAATGAGAAAGTTTATCCATTATTAGTTGGAAAAGACAACAGATTTTTAATATCAAAATTACAACACTGCACTCACTCTCATCAATGGCAGATTTGTTCTCTGCATGGCTCTCTATGTCCTTAGAAAACCACTCATTGAACTCTTCATGGGAATCAAACAGCGTTGGCATGATAAAATGCAGCAGGGCCCACAGCTGAAGAAGAGGAGAAAACACTGGGTCAGCAAGTCATCCTACTGTGGACAAGGCAATTGGGGATCCCAAACCCTTGCAGCTATTCATGAGCAAAATCACTTTACTAGATCATGCGAAATGGCTGCATTCTCTTTCCCCCTTCCCTGAAAAATGCCATAAATATCCACTTAACAAAACCCCATCAGAAAGCAGTGAGAAACATTGCACAATTACTTCAGTCAACAGAAGGAAAAGTCACTAGAATTAGATTTTATCCTGTAACCCAAGTATTATTTCAAATATCTTTAATTTTATTTTTATTTAAATGTGTAGCACGTTTCCAAATTTTTTCCTCATAGAGACGATCCCATGTTTGTTTGCCAGTGGTTTGCTACAAGCATAATCCCACGATTCCACAAATACAACAGGTTTCTCAACAGTTCACATATATTTAGTATGTATACTTGTTATAAAGAGAAGTGCACTCTTGTGAGCTCCCACATACCTCAGCCATTGTGTTCTGGATTGGGGTTCCAGTCAGCAACAATCTGTTTCGACACTGGAACTGCAGTAGGATTTTCCAACGAACACTGATAAATAAAAGTAAAAAAAATGATTAAAACTGCTGTAGAAGGATATAAAAATATTGTCTTTTAAGACCAATCAATTCCAATGAGTTTCCCAAATGATTTTTTGAGGTCACTGGATAAAACTACTACAGCTGTTCCCCAGCCTTTCAAAAGACAGCTACAGGAAGAAGCAGCCTTTTGTAAATGTGAAAAAAAAAGTATAGTTTATTTTATTTTTCTAAATATCTTTTTACTAATTTTTAAAACAAATGCTTGGATACTAATAAAATGTCATAATCAGAACAATTAACTTCCCAAAAGAAACTGTTATTTTGAATCAGAATGTCATGCGTTTTTCAGATGTTACAACAGGAATTCCTGTGTATGGGCTACTGTGGCAGGAGTGCTGAGCTATACATTACAGTCCTCTTAGAGGAGTGGTTTCCAAAGAATGCTGAAGAGACAGACTTTGGTCAGAAAGAGCCTGCACCTAAAGCAGTCTTGAACTTACTCTGTACAGTGGCAACTTGGACAAAGGTTATGGGAAAGCAATTACAGAAGCAAAGAGGGACAAATCCATTACTTGAAAACAAACAGAAAACTTTCTGGCATAGAGTCTTATGACACAGATTGGGCTTTATTGCAGCCAACAGTATTCACAGGGTTCTGACCTTCATTCATGTCTGGAAGTGCCACTGAATAAGGAATCAAAATGCATTTAATGGAGCCAATATAAGCAATATATGCCAAAGACTAAAGACCATTCAGCAGGAAGAATTCTGTGAGTAGTCAGGAAAGAAAGTACACAGTATTTCACACTGTTTTGTTTAACTGTCCTGTACTCCATACAAGTTTCTGCTTCACAATTATTTTTTAATTACACTTTACATATTTGGAGAAGGAAAATCAATACCGAAACCCTAATGGATCAATCCAGTGTCAGAGTTATACAGATACTCAGCTAGGGTAGACGCTTACATGGTCTTATGTATGTCAGTTTTAACTTCTATGATAATTTGTGTTCTCTTGATGTTCCTACACCAGGTTGATACAGACAGAAGATTCTGTTTTGAGTTAGTCTGTTACCTGGAGCTACTTTTGAGTGCTTGCGCTTCATCCAGCACCATATACTGCCACTTCACTCGCTGGAAATACTTCACATCCTGTACTACCAGCTGATAACTGGTAATTACCACGTGGAAAGGAGCATCCTGAGTATACAGCGTCTTCTATAACCACAAAAGGAGAAACAAATATCCACATAATGTAAATACATTGTCCAGAGTTCACTGTAATTTCAGACTTCTGTTTTACAATCTTTTCTCATTATTACTGAATTTTCCCTAGCTGACTTTTTAAAATTAATTACAGCACAGTTATTCAACTGCTGGACTTGGACTTCAGCCCATTAGTCCCTGAACAATTTCAGATGCTTTTTAATGTGTGAGACAAGACCCAGGCACTGAACCCTACAAAATGCTGTTGTTAAATCAGGGACAATCTGACAGGCCTGCAGGGATTCTGGATTAGGGCATCCTGAGTTAGGTTACTCAAACAGAATAAACAGTCCTTGACACTGAAACTTCCTGCTTTATTTACAGAGCTCTAGTTTCTTCAGCTGAACTCCACACTGCATTGAATTGCTCTTCAGCACAAGAGAAAACTTCTACCTCATTATCTTAATGAAACTGCTACTACAGGGGTGAGGAAACTGAACTCTGTATCCACACATCGTTTGGAGACGTGTAGGAACAGTTTCTGGTGTACTCTACACAAAGAAAGATATTGAAAGCACACAGTCATGCTGGTATTACCTGACTCCAGAACTTCCTGATCACCTTTCTATCATGGGGATTTCCCCAATATGGTAGCACCTGGAACAGTAAAGGAATAGAAAGACATTATTTTCAAATAAAGACACCTGCTTTAGAATTTTATACTCTGTTTTCTACAAAATGACAGAAAACCTCTTTCTGCATAACAAAAAAAAAAAAAAAAAGGAAAATTATTTTTGTAAATGCAGAGATAAATCAGAAAGCATTTAAAAATACTCTGAAACAGAGCATTCCAGGCAAAGGTATCAAGCAACTTGCAGCCTGATGAAGCTATGCTGAGAATCTGAAAATACCAAGCAGCATGTTATACCTTCTAGCCAGGTTTTATAAAAATTAAAGATGATATTTTGCTTATAGCAGAAAGAGGTTTACTCTCAACTGCTAGAGTTAAATCCCGAGGACCAGAGGATTTGTTGTCCTGTTTAACGTCTCCCATTGTCCTGTTGGTTTTCTATTTCACAACTGATCTCCAAAACCTGAGATAAAGTTAAAACATCTGGCCCAGATATATTTGATGGAAGAATTTTAAAAAAAAGCACTACTGACAGAGAAAGTTGTTAAATCATTTATAGCTCAAAATTCCCTGGGTCCTATTACTCAGGACAGATCTTTGCAGAGCATTGACTCCTGTCACGGGTTAATAACATTGTACTGCCATCTCCTGTCTGATGGAAGGACTACAGTCAGCTAAGACTGAAAAGGGAGAAATGCTGGTTTCTGAGGTGGTGAAAAGTCTTGTAACTTCAACTGACCAGTTCCACAGTGCTTTTAATTGAATATTCTTCATACTGTTCTGAAATATGAATGCTTGTAAAAAAATCAGACTGATCAAAAAGTGATTTGTCTTTTAGTTTACATATTCTGCCATGGACCTGAAGTAATAAATTCACTGTAATTCACCTCAAGCAGAATTGACTACACACTTCTGTATGATTAGAAGCAGGAAAAAAAGTAGTTGAAAAAGAGTGATTAAAGTTGTAAACATGTGACAATAAGTTTAGAAAACTTTTTTTTAAAACATGTTCTGTTCTATGGATGAGGCAAACATCACTATGCAAGAAACCCAAAGAGCTATACAATGATAGAAACAGATTAAGTTTTAAAACAAAAAAAAAAAGAGAAAATTATCTTCTCCCAAGCATCCTGATAGCATTTTTTAAACATTTTCTGTATTTCATTAACGGGAAGGAAAAAGCATAAACAGTTGCTCGCCTAATTTATATACTGAGCTGATCAAAGGAAACGAGAGAAAATAGACAGAATGGCCAACTGCTTCAAAGTTTTCTAATCAAGGGCCCCTATTATTTTGGGCTATGGAAATACATGGATTATTTTTAGATTTTTTTTTCTTTGGAGTACCTCCTCAATAACACAAGTATTTGTATTTCTTTATCAGTTGATCTGAACGCTCAGTAAAGCCAATTTATCCCAAAATACAACTCACTCAAATAATCCAGTATTTAACCGTGTTCTAGCACAACTTCTCCTCATATAGATACCTCAAACTATAAACCACAACAATCAACATACAGCCCCATCAGGGATCTCCAAAATAAGCTATCTGGTAAAAGGTATGCCCTTTAATATTGCCCTACCCCAGATCAAGAAATCAAATATCACTTATAGCAATACTTCAAAGTTTTTTCCCCTCATTTTATTAAGTAGTCAAGACAATCAAACAATGAGCCCAATGTTACTGGCATACTAGTTACAAGTAACTAGTAGTGTCCTTTACTGTTTTCTGTAAAAAAGAAAATCAGATGTTTTAAAAAAAAAAACCCTAATCAAGACCTCTTCATATCAAATGTTACTGTGTTAACAACTCAAATACTTAAACATCTTTGCGGATGTAACTGCAAGCTTCTGACCCTTTTGTCTAACTTTGATTCTAAAATTTCAGCACTGTTTTAGCAGTAAACATTTCTTTTCCAATCTTCTTTTGCAACACTCCAATGTCTTTTACTAGAGAACAGGTAAGTAGGTTGTTTTTTAATAACTGATGTTTCCTTGCTTTCTTACTACATTTTCACATTCACAATGCACTTGAAAAACTCCTTTTTGTTTTCCTCTAGTCTTTTTGTTCTTATCTCTTTGTGCCTCACCTCTTTCCTTTTTCTTGACTACTGACTTATGCTAATGGTTCTCCTACTCTTCTGTATTTTGTCTCCCTCTTAACTGTTTAGAGTTTGTTCACATAAAATCTTTATCTGACTCAAATTCATATGAACGTCTGAAAATACAGCTATAACCTAAAGATAGTACATAATACTGAAATATTATTCCTGCTTCTGCTGACTGGCCCACACATTATAACCATATATCCCCTTGCTGATCTGCTTCAATTCCTCTCCGAGAAGCTGTCTTTAAGGTGATGCAAAATGAAAATCATGTGATTAAAGTAAGAACATTTTTAAGCCTTAGATAATTGAACACTCTAGAAAAAATAAGATCATGGAAAAAAATGGCAGTATCGGTCTCGTTACATAGTTTCAAATTCCAAAGTGATTAAACACCCAGATGTGACAAAGACCTCAGAAAAACAAAATGGTTTGCTCTTGAGAAAACAGAAAGAACTTCCTTGCACATGCTTATTACCTTAAATTTAGGTACAAATCTGGCAAACTCCTGGTGCCAGTTGTTCAGAGTAGAGGCGGGTGAAATTATTAAAAACGGTCCCCAGATGTTCTCTCTCTGGAAGGCACACATAAAAAATTAATTGAGGGGAAGGGATATAGAGATGGTTTGCTACAGCTTTACAATTACTAAATGACAGTGGCTACATGAGAGGAAACTATGTGCAACATGGTAAAACTGTCCCAGCACAGCAGGGTGATACAAAATCAAATAGAGCAGATCTAATGTTTGACCAAGACTTATTTCATAACAGCAAAGTTGTTCCCAGAACAAACTCCTTTGTTTCTAAGAGCTGCCACCTTCACGTTACTAGCAGCCCCTGTCATTTTGATGAGGAAAAGAACTTCAGGGGGCATTGGAAAGCTTTGCTCCACCACATCACTCATTACAATACCCTCCGGTAATAACTGAGTTGATCCATTAGTATATTAGCAGTTACAAGCTGGCCCATGTAAGGCAGAGAAAAAGTAAAGCCTTGGGTAACCTTCCAAAAAATCTCAAGCTGCAGTGCAACAGGGAGACAAGCTTATCTCTTATTCCTTGAGATGAGCTCAAGAACCTTCAGCTCTACGCACTCTTACAGTATTTTGGCTAATAGTACCACTGAACTGGTACCAAAAGGAACAGAAAGAAACACATGCAATTGTCATTTGGTCACTAGGGCAGCTAATTCTGCTTTTAGTATCACTGAATTGATACTCCCTATTTAAAGCAAGTGACTGGATTGCAAACGACTTTTTTTTTTTTTTTAAATAAATATTTCTACATGAAGAAGTAAGCCTCTGTTGCTTTTTCTGTTTTGCTTGTCTGCCCTGGAACTGAAGAACCACTATGCTTTCTAAAATACCCCATTGAAATATGGAAATCCACGCTGATTGCCATGAAGTTCAGAATTTGGGCTCTCTGATCTGTAAAACTCAATGAACCATCAAGTGCACGACTTGTTCTCTCACAAGGCTTTCACATTCAGTGCAAGTGAAAAGATATCACTCTGAATAAATGAAAATTCTATTTATATAGACATACGGACACACACAACTATTTCAAAGGCTCCACTTGAAAACAATGTGTAAAATAACTTTTAAAACACTGATGCTTTATAATCTAGAATTCATTTCCAACATGTGAAAAGTATGCATCTTCTATCGAGCATACTGCCTGAGACTAAGTTATAATCCACCTACCTCAGCCAGATGGGCAAGGAGAGCAATACTTTGTACTGTTTTACCCAGACCCATTTCATCTGCCAGGATGCCATTGATGCCCTGAAAAAGATCCATAAATGAACACCTTCCCTTTACTACTTTTTAGTCCATAAAGGACTAGTAGAACAGATGCCACTGAATTTAGTGGGAAGAGTTCCACTGTAACAACTCTGACACACTTTAACATCTCTTACATCTGCTGCTGAGAGATAATTGATCTCAAAGGCATTTTCATTCTTCTCTCAGTCTGATTTTTTTCCCTCAGCCTCTCTGCAGTTTGTGATCACATTGTGAACTAGATATATTCATAAGGACAAGACTGCCTGCAGTTTACCAGCTGACCCAAACCTGAAACAGTACGCAACTTCAAGCACCAAAAGACTCCTCAGTGTATGCTCTAAGTGATAAACTGTTGTAAAAACCACAAAAAGAATACTGAACTCAATGTCCCATTCAAAGTTATTTCCTAAATAATCAAGAATATTGGTATGTGGCCTACATAATATTTTCCTTTCTTCTAAAGACATTAAATTTTTAAAACCAGTACATTCTTTTGTACTGGTTTACTTTAGGTTTACTCTAACGACTTAAATAATGCTAGAAGTTATAAAAATTTGCAGGATGTACTGAGATACCTGCTCATAGAGGTTGGCCAGCCAATTCATGCCTTTCAGTTGGTAACCCTTCAGTTTTCCATTGAAAATTGTAGGCTGTGGAATATCTTCTCCTGCTCGGATAGATGGGTTTGCTAAACTGTAGCTTTCTCCAAAGCCAGTACCAGACTTGTTTGCAGCCCGTAAAGCGGCTGCCCGGCTCTCCTTTGCATCTTCATCAAATGATCTGGTCTAAACAGGAAAAAGAAAGTATGCATAAGATAATGAACATTTTAACTTACCGAGAAACTGTATAGTAAAATGCTTTACAATTCCCATTAAGACATAGGATGCCTGCCAGAAACTAAGAGAAAATGAGACTGTTCCTGCACCCAAATCTTTATATTCTGGTTTTCTACTTGCTTAGCACAGAGAGTGGTAATGGAAATTTTAAATTTGAGATTCAAATCTGGCACCCAGGACTAAACAAACCTACTTGACTTGGCCGCTATGAAAGATCCTGGTTCTCTGGCCCCTACCAATTAGTTTCCTTTCTCTTCTACTTCATGGATCCCAAAAATACATACCCGGGCCTGATGAATCTGGTAAGCATCCTCAGCATTCTTCAGAGCTTGGGCCTTGTAATAGTTACTATCTGAAAACAACATACCCATGTCAGAGCTTGGCAGCAGTAACCATCCAAATAAACACACAGATAAGTACCAGTAATTACAACAGTGCTGCTTGCACAGAAGGATTTGTGCTTGAAATTGTTAAGTTTGCACAGTAACATGCAGGGTACAGTAAATTTCAAAAGAGTGCAAAGAAGAGACTGTAGAGAAATCGCTTACCATAATCTTCTTGGGTGATGTTAACCACTACTCCTCCACCAATATCAATCTGCCTTTGGGTAGAGCTGTCTTCCAGTTTGCGTAGGATTTCCTCCTGTATTCCATCGTGTCCCATATCTCGTTTACGACTCATAAAATGGGCATATAATTCAGTTTGTGTGATCAGGAAGTTAAGTTTTCGCTGCTGCCTCTTCGCCTAAGAGAACAAAAAACAGATGAAGGGAAAAAAACAGGACAAGAGTTTAATATTTAAAATATAATTACAGAAAAAAAATTCATCTACTAAAATATCAACAACTAATCTATCTAGATGATGTTATGCACGTACTGTGCTATCAAAATGCTACTAGTTGCACATAAGAACACTGACCACCTTCACAAACATCTATATTAAAATATAAAATCGTTGTAAATGAAAAGTTCTTTTTAATTTAGTTACCATGGCAAAGAACACCATAATCTAATAAAAGAAATTTTAAAAGTTTTGTTTACACTAAAAAAATTAAATATCAACAGAAATTAACAAGACTTTAGTGATCCACAGCAAAAGAATTTAATGGTAAAAAACACTGTCATGACAACCTGACTCAATATTCAGCTACTTATTAGTAAAGGGAATTATGTTAGAACATGGGAAATACGTCAATAGGTAATACAGTTGAGTATTACTAAATACTATTGTATTGTATAGTATTGCTGAATAATATCATTATTCAGCAAGACACTGCAGAAACTGTTCACCCTTAGGCTCTGGTTAAAAAATGCTAGTTAAAAGTTGTCAAATAATCTAAGCAGAAACCTTTACAAAGTGCGTATGAATTTCAAAAATGAGAGGAACACAATAAATAAAAGCCTAATTTAGGCATAAAACTAAACATAAGGTCTTCTAAAGATTCAAACTTACTTCATCACCACATATATAAGGTAACAAATAGAGAGCTTTTACAAGGAAACTTTTTCTTATATTTAACCTCTAGTACTCTGTAAGGAAGTTCACAAAGCTGTCACTTGGCTGACAAAAAAGGAAACACAGAAAAGTTCTCTTGCCCCCCACATAAATTACAGTTTCAGCTAACAGCAAGGGGAAAAAGGGAGAAAAAAAAATTCAATGTAAATGAAAAAGTGTCATGCCTTCTGGACCCAGAATGATATACAAACCATCACAAAGGTTGGCCCTTACTGTGTGTGTCTGAGAGACACACACTGCTTCTCTAATTCCTTCCTCCATTTCACTCACTTGTAAAGAATTTAAGTAGAAGGGTTTTTTTTAATCACCTCTCACTAACGTTAGAAGAATTACGCAAAGAAAAATAAGATAGCAGAAAAAATATGTGGAATAGTGCTGAAACTGAACAAATAACTGCATTTCACAGCCTGGATTTAGAAATTCAAATTATCTGCTCTGTGTCTCCTCAGTAGATTAATTATCAGCAATCTGTGGTTTTGCTGTACCTCTCTCATCTCCTCATCCAGCTTGCGTTGCTCCAGAGCCTCCTTCTCAGCTCGTTTGCGATGTTCTTTTTCTACCTTTTCATACTTTTTCCAATAGAGAAGCATCTCCTTGGTAAGACGACGTGCTCTGGGTAGAGTTTCCTTACAATTTTTCTGGGCTTGGATAGCGGCTCGACGTACCTCCCTCATGCACTGATGAGCAAGCTAGAGAGAAATAAGATTTTGGGAATAGTGATAAAATGGGCAGATTTTAGAGGAAGCCAGCAATAAACATCATCAAAATCAATTATAACCAAGTCTGATCCTTCAGAAGAGAAAAAACTGTGATAGTTTACTAAGCAGTAATGTTTCTGAAATAGCATGAGAGAACGTGAACTTCCAAAAAAATACCGAGATGATGGAGAAGACAAAATCTGAAGACAGCTTCAGAATAGCATAGGACTTAAAAGACTGATCTGGTGGGTAGGCCCTTGAAAGGAACTCAGGAGAACAGAATTCAAGGCCTGCCTGCAGCTCTGACTAACCTTTTTCTTGACACTTTTCTGTGGTTATTTTCTCACTTTTTAATAAGGTTGTTGCAATAGCAGAATTGGTGGAACACAATTCACATTATTACACAGAAAAGTGAGGGAGTATTCTAAAATTTTCCCACTATTTCATGAAGAAGCATAATACACTGTAATTTTTTATTCTAGTATAAGTAAATCAATGTCATTGTCATAATGGTCAAAATTACTGGGTTTGATGTTTGTGACAGGTTTTTTTTCCCTCCAGTAAAATTTGCACATCAAAAATTCTAATATACAGATTTCAAATAATAAAACAAAATGAAAACAAATTTTAAAAAGTGGAATTTCAAAACCTCCAAGTCTGCTGCATTTCATAGTTGGACTTGATGACCTTAAAGGTCTTTTCCAACCTTAATGATTCTATGATCACTCACTAGCTAAAATGTCATTTATGATACCTACAAATACAATACTCACAGCTTATTTGGGCAGAGATCACAAAGAAATCCAGTAACTTCTAGCTAAGGGGGACCATAGAAGAGAACCTACCTACAGCAAAGTTTCTTAAAATACCCAGAGAGGTCCTGTTTTCTGCATCCCTTACATAGAAAACGTACCCTTTCTTGATAATGTGCAAACTAAATCTCACAAAAGCCAAGAAGATCTCATGAAAAAAAACTCACATTGTTTCATCTTTTGCTTATGAAACATGCCAAAATCACACACCTAAAAACCAAAAAGCGTTATACTAAGTGGTAAATAACTTGTATACAGTGCTTTCTCCTATACTCCTCTGCTACTATAGTCAGTATTGTGAGAAACAGAAGAAACATAAAGAGGTTACAGCTTGCTTATTACATCCAGCACCAATAACAGAATAAAACAAAACACCACCTACCTTTTTGCTGTTGGTTAGGAAAAGGTTGCGGGCTGAAGCTTTCTGTTTGTATGCCTGTAAAAGAATACCATCTTTAAATTAGTTAAAGGGTAATGGTTGCACAGTATTTTAAAAGATCACTAACCAGGCTTCAGCAGGTACATGTGCCAACAGCAGCCATGCACACTGTTGTATAATTGGGTATAGGTACTGCAACTATTAATTTTGATTGAAACAGCTTTTCATCCTTAAATTACTGAAGGCATGCATGAATGTATTCCATATCCTAATGAAAGCGTGCAAAACACCTCCTTTTTCTTGATTGTTTCTTTAATTACCATTATTGCAAAGCAGGGTTCTCCTATTCCACTGCTACCACTCAAGTAAACATTTTCCACTGTTTCCCAGAGATGTTAAGAATTAATGCAGATCCGATGTTCTTCACATGATCAAAATCAGTCTTCTGAAAAAATACGGTCTATCACACTGCACACATCCTTTGTTTGGCTTTAAGATCATAAAGGATGATTCAGCCATCACTTGTTTTAAACTTCCTAGAATTCAAAGTCTGCTAACTGTGAACTCCAAAAAGCAGGTTCTAAAGTCCACTCTGATCATCTCACAGAATTAGTAACAGTGAACCCAGTTTTCTATGCCAAATGTGCCTGAAGCTTGTCCTGCAAATGATACAAACACTTTTTCCTAGACTGCTTCTGAAATAAGTTTGGAAAAACACACATGCTATAAGATTGAAATGTTCCTTTCCTGAACTTTATGGTAAACCTAAATATTGGTTTGCTCTACATTGCCATCCTGTAGACTAGTATGAGTACCTGCTAAAGTTTACAATACTTTTCATTGAAAAGAATTGAATAGTCATGGCAAAACACTGCATGATCCATTCAGGTGTCCTTGCTAATAAAAAATCTGAACTACACCTTGCTTATGGATTAGAGAATACCAGCTAGGTCACTAATGACCACCGGAAAAATCAGGTCTTGCTTTACTCTGTTTTTCCAAGTGTCAACTCCCTGCTAAAATAATTTTCTGTTTCACTTTCTTGATATGATCACTGATGTCGTGCCATTAGCCACGCTCACCTTTGGCAATTCCTTTTTAACAATGGTTAGCCACACTTTCCGTCGACGTGCATTAAGCTGCTCAATAGACAAATGCTTTTTCTTGGACCCAGGTGGTGGTGTATCATGAGAAAACTTGGCAAAAACTTTGGTCTGGTGATGGTGGCGTCGTGGTGACTCCTCTGAAGAGAGTTCTTCGTCCCGTCTCCTCTTTTTCTTTACTTTTTTCAGCTTGCCTGCATGGCAACAATGATCATAAAAATACATTTCTTTTTCTATTTTTGGGACACACTTAGTCAGATGTCTTTCCTGAGTTAACTATCCTAGCCAATATATATGTGGAACCAAGAAAAAAGCCAAGCTTCTCCATGTGTGCCAATTCTGGGAGCATTCATTTATTCTATTAGATATTTCCTCACTGCTCTAGAATGAAAAGGTCCCTCTATTTAATAGACGGGTGAAATGCAATTACTTCCACCCAGGAAAATACGCCTTAAGCGTAAAATGTCTAGGGCCTGCTGCAATCTCTCTTGCTTTGTGGTAAAATTCTACTTAAAGACATGTAAAGGTAAGACATTTAAAGGTAACAACACTAGTAATTGGTACAATAAGTCTCAAAGCAAACTTCTCAGAAGTTAAAAGAGATTGGCACATTGTCTTGTATTACAGATATCAGCTTTCAGAGGCAATTGATACTGGTATCAAGTATTAAGAATATTCTCTGTGATTACACAAATTATGATTGCTGCAAGATTAGTGAAGAAAAAAACCACCACAGTTAGAAGAGCTTGCAAATAAAAAGGAAGGAAGCCCAAAATAACCTCCTTAAAACACAGCTCAAACTTAAGTACTCGCACTAGAGAGAGTTCACCTTACACTGACAGTTCACAGCCTTCTCTTTTTGCTTCCTTACAGATTTACAACTGCTGTCAGCTCAAACAAGAAAGGAAACTGTACTTCCTGGCAAACATGCACCTGAGAAACTCCAGCTGGTATGTCACAGATATAATTCTTTTTAACTCACACTGGACATCAACTCTGAGTTCCCTTTAATTTTCAGCAAACACTTTCACTCCCTACAGTTTCTTGTTTACTAGAATTACATACTCAGGAATAACTGCAGCAGGTACTGGATAAATACTCACATTTTTCAAGGAACTATCGTATTTTCAAAAAACTATTGACAGTGCTACAAAACAGTGCTTATGGATTCTGAAGCAATGAATAAAGCTATAAGGTATCTACTGCATAACTCCATTTTATATTCAGAGGTCCACAAAGAAAATCTTAAGCTGTGAACTCTCCAGTTACACCCCTTTTTTTCCACCCTATGTTTCTAGAAGCCCCATGATAAAGTACAGCATTTTCTGAAGATTTTTTCCTTTGGCAGATCTTGATATTTCCATGCAAAACCCACAAGTTTTGAATATTTGTGTTTATTCAAAGGAAATAATGTAGGAAAGAAGTTAAATCAGAACTGTCCTTAAAAAAACACTTAAAACCACCGAGTTAGAGCCTTTACCTTTTATTTTTTTCTCTTCTTTAAACTTCTTTTTCTTGGGCCCTATCAGATGGCGCTGCTGCTCATAGTAAGGGTCGTGGGTGGACAGCAGCCCTGCGCTGTAGTACTGATACTGCTGCAACTGAAGGGTATGAAAGTGAGCAGCGAACAGAGACAGCCAGTGAACAAGTTCAGATCTTGAACATAAATAAGAGATCAGGAAACATGCATCTCTCCATATTTTGCATTTGTTATCAGATATCACACAGTGCCCAAAGTGAAACCACTGCTCCCAGAGGTGGCCTCCAAGTTTTGCACAGGGAAACAAGCCCACCCAGTAAAGCAAGAGGGAAGAGCAGATAGTGAAGTTTCAAAACATACTGCTCTCTTTTCCATATTGGTGCTGCTCAGCAAGACAACACACTACATGAAAAGATCCAAATATGGACCTATTATTTGTTTTGCCTACATTCTCAAACTACATACATGTTCTACATTACCATTCCAAAGGATGAAGAAGAGTAGGTTTAGGGAATTTGGTCTAATATTAAGAAAAATGCAGAAATGTGGCAGACTATTTTCTTCTAAAAAGGTAAAAAAGAAAAGGCAAGAAGAAAATCCAAAACTTAAAAAAAGGTAAAAAAGAGAGTCAAATAAAACCCCAAACCACGACAGCAAACAAGGTAGAAAGCTAGGCATTCTCTTTCAAGATTGTAAACATCACCTTAATATTCATCACCTCAATGATCATGTAAATACACTTGAACAGCAGCTACTACCTGTATTAGAATCTAACTCGCCACATCTCAGTTTTCATATATATTATCCAAATCCTGCATCCTAAACCCTTATAGATGCTCTAGTAACTGGGCCAGAGCACTGTGGAAGCTATATACCACACATGTGCCAGTACGAGCTACATACATTACTGACAGATGGCAGCATAAGGCATCAACAGCCTTTCATTCTGTATGTAATTAATTACCTAAACCTTGTCTGAAACTAACTTCAGACAGTTACAGTCTACTAAACAACGGGGTATTTTCCAGTCCACAAAATATTATGAGTTTTGATAAAAATGTAAGAGCAATTAAAATAAGGAAATTAAACAAAAAAGTCTGGATTTTTACCTCTTTGTCCTTGCTATATTTAATTTGATGCAATTTCTTGTACTTGTGTAAACGCAGCATATTGTGAAGTTCCTCCCTTGAAAGGGAAAATTCTTCTTCATCCTCTCCGTCCTCATCACTTGGTGAATCTGTGTCACTGGAGTCATCACTCAGGAGGATACTCTAATAACAATAAACAGGAATTAATTTAACAATCACAAGTCCCTGTACTGAATTGCTTATTTATGCAAAGCACTCTTGAGCTTTTACCTAATAAAAGGGTGTGAGTCTGACCCAACAGCAGCACTTACCATTTGTCTTTAGTCTAAAATGACATAAATGGGAAACAGTTTTCTGAGGTGCAGTATTATGTAGCAGTGAATCCAACACACATTTTGTGACTGCAGAATCATAGAGTGGTTTGGGTTGTGTATTGGGTCTGCCTGAGATGGAGTTCATTTCCCCATAGCAACCTTCACAGTGCTGTGCTCTGCATTGGTAGGTGGAAAGGTGTTGATAACACACCAGTGTTTTGGCTCCTGCTGAGCAGTGCTGGCACAGCATGAGCACTGTCTCTCAACATTCCCACCCCGCCCCGTGTTGAGGGCAAGATCCTGGGAGGGGACTAAAGTGGGCCAGCTGACCCGAACTAACCCAAAGGGATACTCCATACCACATGAAGTCAGCTCAGATATAAAAGCTAAGGAAAAGAGGACGAATGAGGGGCATTTGTTATTTACAACGCTTGCCTTCTGAGCAACTGCTAGGTGTGCTGAAGCCCTGCTTCCCAGGAAGTGGTTAGGAATTGCTCGCCAACAGGAAGTAGAGAATAAACCTTGTTATTTTCCTCTTTGCTTGTGCATGCGCAAACTATTGCTTTTGCTTTAGCAAACTGCCTTATCTCAGACTGTAAGTTGTTTTCCATCTTATTCTTTCTCCCCTGTCCGGCTGGAAAGGGGAGTGATAGAGAGGCTTGGTAGGCACCTGGCAACCAGCCAAGGTCAATCCAACACAGGTTGGAAGGGGACCTTGAAGATCATCAGGTTCCAACCCTGTTGCTGTGGGCAAGGACACTTTCAACTAGACCAGGTTGTTCAGAGCTCCAGCCAGCCCAGCCTTGAACACCTCCAGGGATGGGGCATCCACAACTTCCCTGGCAAACCTGTTCCAGTGCCTCACCATCCTCACAGTAAAGAATTTTTCCCTAATAACTAATCCAAACCTACTGTCTTTCAATTTGAACCCATTCCCCCTTGTTCTGTCACTGCTCTTGTAAATAATCTTGCTCCATCTTTTCTTTTTCCTTCCCTTCAAGTACTGGAAGGCTGCAATTAGTTCACCCCAAAGCCACCTCTTTTCCAGGCTGAACAATTCCAATTCTCTCAGTCATCCTTTTTAGGAGAGGTGCTCCATCCCTCTGATGAACTTGGTGGCCCTTCTCTGGACTCGTTCCAACTGATTTGGGGAGAGGTAGTTTTCTAAAAGTTTGGTGATAGTTAAAGTCATTTTAGTCCACTTTGTCTGTTCATGGTCTTGGAAAAGCAGCATTGAGAAAAGCCAGGATACCAGTAGGGGTATTTTGTTATGTATGGTTGAAGGTCCTTTCCTACCCCATCTGTAGTTTGTCCTGCATTTTACCACTTCTACCTGTATCAGCTTGTCCTGTTGCTTGTTATTCGGGAGAAGAGACTGATCCTCACCTCACTATAACCTCCTTTCAGGAAGTTGTGGAGCGTGATAAGGTCTCCCCTGAGCCTCCCTTTCTCCAGGTTAAACAACCCCAGCTTCCTCAGCTGCCCCTTATGAGACTTTTGCTCCAGACCCTTTAGCAGCTTTACTGCCCTTCTCTGGAAACGTTCCAGCACCTCAGTGTCCTTCTTGTAGTGAGGGGACCAAAACTGAAACACAGTATTTGAGGTGTGGCCTCATCAGTGCTGAGTACAGGGGGACAATCACTGCCCAGGTCCCGCTGGTCACACTATACTTGATACAAGTCAGGATGCCATTGGCCTTCTTGGCCACCTGGGCACACTGCTGGCTCATGTTCAGCTGCTGTCGACCAGCACCCCAAGGTCCTTTTGGTCTGGCAGCTTTCCAGCCACTCTTCCCTCAGCCTGTAGCGATGCCTGGGATTGCTGTGACCCAAAGGCAGGACCGGACACTTTGCCTTGTTGAACCTCGTACAATTGGCCTTGAACCATGCATGAAGCCTGGCCAGATCCCTCTGCAAAGCCTTCCTACCCTCCAACAGATCAACAATCCCACCCAACTTGGTGTTGTCTGCAAACTGATTGAGGGGATAAACTGATCCAATCCTCTTGTTCTGATCATTGATAAATATATTAAATAGGACCAGGCCCAATACCGAGCCTTGGAGAAAACCACTAGTGACTGGCCACCAGCTGGATTTCACTCCATCACTCTCTGGGCGAGCCCGTCTGGCCAGTTTTCTACCCAGCGAACAGTGCAGCTGTCCAAGCCATGAGCAGCCAGTTTGCCCAGGAGAATACTGTGGGAAACGGTGTCAAAGGCTTTACTGAAGTCTAGGTAGACAACATCCACAGCCTTTCCCTCTTCCACTAAGCAGGTCAACCTGTCATAGAAGATAAGTATGTTGGTCAAGCAGGACCTGACATTCATAAATCCATGTTGTTATCCTATACATGCTGTGTGATGGCACTCAAGATAATCTGCTCTATGGCCTTTCATTGCACCGAGGTCAGGCTAACAGGCTCGTAGTTCTCCGGATCCTCCTGCCAGCTTTTGTAGTAGATGGGCATCACGTTTGCTATCTTTCAGTCAACGAGGGCCTCCCTGGTAAACTGGGACTGCTGGCAGATGATTGAAAGTGCCTCAGTGAGCACTTCTGCCAGCTCACTCAGTACCCTTGGGTGGGTAATTTTGTTCATAGATTCCACAATAACTGCATTTCTTTCCAATATTCTTACCTTCAGCCACTTTCTGCTTTTCTTCAGTTTGGAGAAGTTATACAAGCTCCCTTTTTCAGACTTTGGTTCTGTTTAAATTAAAAATAAAGTTTTTAAGAAATAATGCTTTTCCCAGCTAAACACAAAGAAAGCAGACATTCAACCTAGTGCATGCCTACCTGGCTGCAGTACTCCATTCAGGGAATGTGTGTTCAGCATCCCAGAATTCCCTGCTCCAGATGACTCCCCAAGCAATGAGTTTGGAGGCTCTTCCTTAACTTGCATCAGGGGATCCCCAGACTGAGGCAGCAAAGGACTGTCATCCAAACCATCTTCACTTTCATCGCTGCAAAAAGATACATAATACAGTGACAATGAAAGGAAAATATTCAAAAGAGAAGATGCCCATGCAACTTTCTTACATCTCCCTTGTCTAAAGGTTTGAGAATTGAGACTTCAGATGTAATTTTACATTAGAAATACTGCTGTTAATAATTTCCCATTAACCCCTCAGCAGCAGTTAATCATCAGACTAGCCTAGCTATACAATAAACCTTCACTTCCAGTCTTTAACAAGGTATCTAATAAGAAGCATGAACTAAGCAAGAAACTAATATCAAGTCAGATGGAAGCACAATATTGTCATTCTCACATGTAGATGTAAAGCTATAATTTTCCTAATCCTTGTGTGGGTCTCATTACATGCTTGTAAATATACCTGTTAGCCGTTACCCATGCAGTTATCAGTTCTGTAACTCAACAATTACAATACAGTGATGAAATTAAATATGCAATTGTTGGGGGACAGAAATTAACATACCTTGATGACTCACTTCTTAATGCTACAACTTATGTACAAATAAATTCTGCATCTGACAAGAATCTTTGCATTTTATTTATGGCTACAGGTCGTAAGTGTCCCTGAAAATCAACTTAGTGCCTCCTCGTCCTATTTTTTGCAAACAAAGAAAGTTTTGGCCACTCACTTACAAAAAAGAGCTTTAAGACATTTGTGCTAGTTTGTACATGGGCTGGCAATACAATGGATTATCAGTGTGAACTAAGAGAATCACAGTCCAAAATCTTTCTTACAATCATAGAATATCCCAAGTTGGAAGGGACTCATAAGGATCATAAAAGTCCAACTCCTGAGCCTGCATAGAATCACCCCAAGAATCACACCATGTGAGAGCATTGTCCAAATTCTTCTTGAACTCTGTCAGGCCTGGTGCCATGACCACTTCCCTCGGGAGCCTGTTCCAACCACCCTCTGGGTGAAGAACCTTTTCCTAATATCCAACCTAAACCTCCCCTGTCACAGCTTTGTGCCATTCCCTTTGGTCCTGTCATTGGTCACCAGAGAGAAGAGATCAGAAAGGCTTTGTTTCAGAACTTGGAGCCAATGATAGATTTACTATTAAATTTAATAGTATTTTTTTACATCTCCTCTTTTCTAGGCTGAACAATCCAAGTGATCTCTCCTTCTTTAAAGAAGAAGAGTTTATAATTAACAAGTCACTACTAAATTCTTAATATGGTGTTGTCTGGGAACGATGTAATAAAAATGCTTGTCTTTCCTTGGTATTCCCAAGGGAAAATGGAAAAGGTTTTGGTACCTGGATATACTCCTGTTAAAGATGGCAGATGTCTGTCGTAAAAACTGATCCAGTTGCAGAGCTTTCTCCAGATACTGCAGATAGAGGGGTTTTGCCAGCTCTGAGCAGCTGCCATCCTCCCTGGCACCCAGCTCTGAAGCCATAGAACAAACTTCTCCTCATGCACGGGTGCCTCTGAACACACAGCTGTTAAGAAGAAACAAGAATCATTACCACCACTGCCTCCTCTGAAAGGAATGAACTGGGTGAGCAGGCAAATCGACTCCATGCTGCACCAAATGCTAATATTTCCTAGAATGCAGAACCGAGGTAGTTCTGGGCAAAAGTTTAGGCTGCCATTAATAGGTAGAATAAACAAATTCCCGCTCAACTTTCCAGCATAATATGACCACAGTCAAAAACTAGATTCTTAGGTTTCTTTTTTATGACTCTGTGGATGCTGTTTGATAGGAATAAGCAATGTACTGACCTAGTATGATAATCTAAGTGGTGACACAGAAATGCAAAGCACTGTGAAGCAAGTCCTTAAACATTTAGAGTAAACTTTCATCACTATTACATATAACATGTTTAACTCTGAACAGAGGGCAGATATATATATACATAAAAATAAATATATATAAACTTACTCCAAAAAAGAAGAACTACTGAAAATACTGTTCCTCTGTTACTTTTACCATTCAGTTCACAAATAGTCTACTGAATACTTGTAAGACTTCTCCTTTGCCTTAAAACAATGCTACTCTTACAGCACTGAAGGTTGTTACCTGTTGGCAAACAAGTTACAAATACTTGACAAAAAAAACCTTTCACTTTCTAAAACTTATTAAAGAAAAAGCAAAACATAATTAGCAATTTACTACATACTTTTTAATATTTACAAATTCAGAACATATTCTAGCTTTATGTTTTTTCAATAGTAAAAATCATCCACCTGATTTTCATTATTTGTTCTCAGTATTTAAAATTCTTAACAAAACCAAACACATTCCCCTGCAATAAATATATATATGTTTGCATAATATATACTTTAAAAACAATCAAAACATTTTATTGCTCTGTCAACTGCAGTTTACTTTTCCAACTACAAAGGATGTCATAGCAACTGTTACAATAATAGCACTGTCAACCTGAATTTTACTTTTCTTCGATTACAAAAGATGTCATCATCATTATAATAATAGTGAGAAAGATAAATTATTTCCAAAGCCACAGTTGTTACTGTATAAATGAAAGTGCTGCCAGTATCCTAAATATTATAATATTTAATAATAAATAAATTCCTTAAGCTTTTACTTCCAGTGGAGAACAAAAATCATAGAATGGTTTAGGCTGGAAAGAACCTTAGAGAACATCTAGTTCCAACCCCCTTGTCATGGGCAGAGACACTTCCCATTAGAACAGGTTGCTCAAACTAAAACCAGTTAGCTTTGGTCAGACCTAGATTGGTTGGGTCTTCTGAAGGATTCCTCTGGTTTCTATCACTTCTTAAAAATACTACAAAACCTGAAGAAAACTTCACATTAATTTATTTAAAGACATTTTATATTTGTTCAATTATTAAATCAGTAACTAAATTGTTTTATGCTTATATAAGTGAACACACAGATTGGGTATCTGATCTTCAAACTGTTTTCTCTTCACATATACAGTCCAAAGCCCAGCATCTAACCTTTTCCAAGTCTTTTATCCTCAAAAATTACAGAACGGTTTTAGATCTTCAAAAGTAATAAGAAACAATAAAGGATTCCCACCTTGACACTAATAGCAGTGGTTGAACAACAGCAAATTTTACTATTTCTTAATGAATACTCAGTGTTAACATCCTTATCCACAGAGAATAACCAGTAACATACCAGAAGCTATTAGACAGGATACCAGCTCTGATCTAAAAATCATTTTTAGACTGAAGCTATCTAGGTTCAGCTTTCCACATATCAGGTCTTTGCATACCTGACAGCAAATGAATGGTTGACCTCAGTTACCAAATACCCATTTCCAGCAAAGCTTATCAGAACACCCAAAAACTTTCCTTGTGTGATGGTTTTAGTCTAGGCCTTCCCGGTGACCAGTTCGTAACCAAGGAAGTAGCCAAGTACCCAGTATTCCATACAATTTTTACGTAAACCAGAGTATAAATAAGTCGGAGATTAGAGACCTCGCTCTCTTCTCTTCCGGCGAGGTTTGGGAACAGTGGGTCCCTGCGTTGGTCTCGCTTATCTAAGGCTGAGACCTGCAGAGTCCACCGTCCTACCACGTGGAGGTTTGGAGAGTGCTGGCTGTGACTGCCAATCCTGCTGTTCTAAGGGACGTGGTAAGATCTGTTTTGTTAGTTATTAGTATAGTTTGATCTAGTATACCTGTTCAGTGTCCCTTTTGTTCCCTTTTGTCCCCTTTTTCCCTTTCCCTATCCCTGCGGGGGGTGGACCCCCTTTTACTGTGTATATAGCATCTTAACTGTATATAACTGTAATTTATGTAAATATAGATATATTTTTATATAAGCAGCTTGACTTTGGGTTCTTTAATTTTTATAGTTTCTTTTCCTTTAACCAAAGGGAAGAAAGGAGGGGGGAAGGGGGCTGCTGTTGTAACTTTCAGGCATTTGGCAGGAAGCCAGGTCCAAACCGTCACATTTTTTGGTGGCCTGTACGGGGAAATTATTTTGGTTATCCTAGTTTGTTTTGAAACAGTTACCAAGAAAACTGCCAAGAGAGGCTTGTTTATATAAACAAACCTATTGTTTAGGAACAGAAAGAAAGAATAATATAACTATGACTATTCTAACTACTTGTTTCATTATATTAACAACATTTGTGCCTGTTTTGGGCTACCCTGTAGGAAAACGCCCAACTGGAAATGAATAAGAGGACTATGTCCCCTTCTTTGATTAGGATGAATGGAAAGAATATCTCACTTTCCTTGATTGGAATGAATGGAAAGTGTATTTCACTTCCTTTAATTTTAACATTAAAGGCCTGCTAAAGAAGACCCCCATCATTACAATTGGCTCTAATTTTTACTTAAATTGTTTAGTAACAATCCTAGTACTGGTAAAGGCGGTGAAAGAGTTATTTAAAACTAGATGAATGGTGTTGTGTTGCCTTCTGTACTGTAGAAAAAGCCAAACCTCTAGAGGATTCACTGGAACTTTAGGAAGGGTCTTGGAAAGGCCAGTTTCTGGATGGCAAGGAGCATGGGCAAATTTCGGCAAACTAGTAGGGCATGTGACACCTCCCATTGTTTGGAACTTCACGCCAGAACAAGTGTCTAATCCTGACGAGATAGCACGTTGTTTAGTTGAAGAGTGTCTTTCATACGATGATCCAAATACGCAGCTCCTTGCTTTATGCTGGGGTCTAGTGACAGCTTATGGAGCTGCCATAAATCACTATCAAAAGCCTAGGGCAGAGGCAGAAAGTCAAACTATGTCGCCTGAAACAAACGATGCCCCTATTGAGTCTACAGACGTCGGGATACAAACTCAACCCGAAATAAACACCATCTCTGTTGAACTAACTGAGTGTGGAACACAAACTCAACCCGAAATCAGCACCATCTCTGTTGAACTGACTGAGTGTGAAACACAAACTCAACCCGAAGTCAGTGCCGTCTCTGTTAAGCTAACTGAGTGTGGAACACAAACTCAACCTGAAATTAGTACTGTCTCCGTTAATTCAACTGAGCATGGAACACAAACCCAACTTAAAGTTAGCACAGCTTCTGCTAAATCCGTTGAAACTGGAGTCCAAACCGTAGATCTCATGGACACTGGAACTCAAACTACAACATCTAATGTTAAGACTACCACGAAGATGAAGACCCAAACTTCCCTATTATCTTCCCTTGGAAGATCTTCCCTATCACACCTTGGAAGGGTAGTGAGATGCACACTTTCCAAGCAACTTCATAGTGCTTAACAGGCATTTAAAAACCCAACCAACAAATCAGTCAAACAGAAAAAAACCTAAGAAATGAAAAAACACACCCTAAAATCAAACACTGTCTTCCAAGAGAAAGGGCTATGAACCACAGACTCGTTGAGGTTGGAAAATATCTCTAAGATCATCAAGTCCAACTGCTAACCCAATAGAGTCAAATCTACCACTAAACGATGTCCCCAGGTGCCACGTCCACACACCTTTCAAATACCTCCAGGGACAGTGACTCAACCTCTTCCCTGGGCAGCCTGTTCCAGCGTTTGGCAATGCTTTCCATGAAGAAATGAAGTAAAAGAGTTAAAAAATGAGAGGAAATGTGAAACTTCCGTCTCTAACAGAAGAAATCATTCAAAAGGTGATAGAAAAGGACACCACAAAGGTGAAAGCGGTTTTCCTTCAGATTACCAATAAAAATTATATATTTTATAGCAGCAAGAATCTATTCCTAGTACAATATCAGAAAAAGTATGGTGATTCCTTTTATCACTCCATTTCAAAATCTAGCACTAAGAGCATGTGCTACATTAACATGGTTAGCTTAGAACCACACGGCATCTTTCACCTGTCTGTTCTTTGCAGAAAACCACATTCCCAAAACTCAACATTTAGTGGCATTACCAGTCCTCTCAGCACTGTGGGGAAAAAATGTGCCCCAAAGGGCATAAAGTACACAGGACTTGATTTGGATTCATGGTCTCCGAGGAAGATAAAAAAACCAAATGTACTCTACTGCCCCACAATGAGCCTTGCCCTCACAAAACTAAACAAGCTTAAGAACAAAATAAAGGAAAAGAATTAAGATAGATTTGAGGTCAAGTTTATAATTGCAGGACAACAAACAGGCCAGAGGCAAAACAAACACAACCATCTTCCTGATCCAAAATGAATAACTGGATGCCATTCTAGCTGCCCAGACACACTCGTCCAGTTGGGTTCTACCCAACTGGATCAGTGCCCCTGCTCCCATGGTGCTCATCTGCTTCCATGCTCATACAGTTTAGGAGACAACCCAGTATCTTTACCTGTAAGATACAAATGACCTTATCATAAGAAGATGTTGTCAGATGTCTTTAGTAAGTAGAAAACTATAGATATTTTCTCAGGAGTGTTTCATTGGTACTGCACAGAGTTCCCAGGCAAGCATTACAGCAAGTGATAATATCCTCCATCTGCAGTGACTACAGTTACTGTAAAGAGGAGGTTCTACTCCATATTTTACCACGTTAAATCCCCCTGTTGTGTACAGTATGCTAAGCATGTACACTTATATGCTAAGTACCTGTCCATCTGTACTTTTTTTAGATATCTATGCTCTTAAATATCACCTTCCAGGTGAGGAAACCTTACATTTCCGCATTTAATGAAGTCCTCCTTAAGCTGACACAGTATAAGTACTGTGCATTTTACCCATATAAAGTGACATGCTTTTACTTGTCTTCCTATTTTAATTGTCCACCGAGGCTCTTGTACATACAACATTAATTACTGTTGCCCTCAAAACAGTTACTAGTGTATATATCACCTACCAAATGAATAAATAAGCATGGGAGAACTTAACAATATTCTTAAACATATTTACAATGCCCCAAACAAATTTAGTAAGTGTTACACGAGCATATCTGAATAGAGAATAGTTTGGATATTGAATTCAGTCCTTTCATTTATTCCTGCTAACAGTCAGACATTGTTTCTCTGACGACCAAAGTAATAATACAGAAAGTAAGTGACAGACATCTCTTCATTCTCTGTTATTTTGTTTCCACTCCAGATTTTAACAAACAAAGATTTCCAACAAGGCAAAACCTGCTTGAATACTGAAACGAGAAGGTGGGAACAAGAGAGAGGCACAAAGCCTGATCCACCACAGTAGGTAACCGTGTTCAGGACATCACACAGGCATTGCTTCAGTGGATTTACATGGTGATGACGTTCATTCCACTTTTATTTGCCATTTTTGAAACAAATCTATCCTTCTGCCTACTCGGTTTAAGGAAGATTGCAAAGACACAGATTTTCGAAATGGTTTCATTCCTGATAAAACATTTAGGTAAATACTCATATGTTACAGGTGGTAAAACGACCGAATGCTGCAGAGTAATCCTTCAGCCATCATGACTTTTTTACTGATACATGCCAATTTTATGGTAAGTTTCAGTCTCAAATTCAGTAGCTATTTGCTTTCTCCCTTCCTCTCCTGTAGAGTTTTAACAACTTAGAAACCTGGAATTTGGAATCAAATAACTTCTGCACTGCCTGGCTGGCACTTTGAATCCTCTAAATTCTTATTCAGAAGGTCACACTGAAACCATTTAATTATATCATATGGACTGCTGAATTATAAAAAGCATATGTAAAATATCATCAGGAATATGAAAACTTCATGCAAATAACTTCCATAATAATATGCATTTTTTTAATATCTAAGTTCAGTTCTGAAGAAGCCTTCTTTATCCTGTTTTAAATCATATTGCTTAGTTCACTTTTAATGTAGTTGTGGGGTTTCTTCACTCATTCTTGTTTTTTCAAGTCTGCCCATTTTACACGTACTCAGTAAGTTAACAGCCAGCATTGCAGAAGAATCCTCCAAGGATGTATTCTGAGAGCAGAGTTAGGTTTCATAACAAGGTTTCTAAGTTTTATACCCATCAACCTGCACCAACCAAACAGCAGAAACACTGGTGGTCTCATGAAGCAGCTTAGTTTTAGAAATAGACTCTCCCAACTTAAACAAATATCCACTGACTATTTCTGAATGGAAGTCCAGCAAGTTTTTCCTACTGATACCAAATTAAACAGGAGACTTGTCAGTAGTAAATGCAAAATTTGGCTTTTGTACTTAGCTGCAAGCTAGATGGGATTTGCTTTGCAGAGCTCTTTGAAGCAGTACTTTTTCTTCCAGGAATTTCTGGGAGGTTTTCCCTTCAGTGGTTGTCACCTCTACACCTCACGTAAGGCCCAAAGGATTACTTTTTCTGCTCTTTATGCCTAATGTTAACCATCATAGTAAATAATGATGACTACACTCCTAGCTGAGGGCACACACGCAAACTCAAGCTGCCATGGAAGGAAAAGGTACAAGATAGCAGCTAATGCAAAGTACCTCTTCTTAGCCTATGACAAATGCAAAGCAAAACAGGCAGGTAAAACTAATTCAGTCTTGCCTGCCACATACTAAGTGCATGTACATGAAGCGTGACCAGCTGGCAGCTGAGCTCCACTACTTACTTGTTCCAGTATTCAGCCCACAGAAGCAGTCTCTTTTCTCTCTTCTGTCCAGTCAGTGTAAGCACACTGACAAAACATCCAAGTGGACAAAAACCTGAAATCCCAGAGGGTATGTATTCCTCATCTCTCAATTTACAGCATCGAAAGTTTTATCCATAGTGTAGAACTAAAAACTGCAAGCGAGAACACAACCTTTCATGTTACCTTAGTTACCTCGCAATTTTAGCAGTTTTGGATTTTGACACCAACTTATTAAGAGAGATTTTCCAAACTGATACAAACACCTAAAATACATTTTGTTCTTGAAGAAATTTACAATTGAGACATTAAACTCTCTCCGGAATAGCAGAATACTCTGAGATTTTCCTGTATTAAGATCTCCAGAATAAACTCTGGCACAAATATACATATCCAAACAGAAGATTCAGTCAAGGTCTGTATGGAAACCTTACATTAGCACAGTAATGTCAGCCAGGCATATCTTTGTCAGACTTCTTTACAGGCATATAATCTCCAGTACAGACAATTGTGGTGATATAAAAAACTTGAAGAGGTATTTTGCTTGGAGGAGAATTATATGCTCTCCTTTCCCTGCTCACATTTTAGCTCCCTTTGGTAGTGTTGCACTAACAACCATTTTCCAGACTACACTGTATACCACATTTTAAAGCAAAACATAATTCCCATACATACTTTTTTAATGGCAGTGTCTTAAATATAACTTGGATACGTGGGAGATTATGACTTTAAAAAAGCAGATAGGATATTTCCTATGAACCTAAAGTCTTCAATCTTCACTAAACTCAAGTTGAACAAATAAAAGACACGCATATAAAAACTCAACTGTGAGTTTGCATCACTTCAGTTTGAAATTAAAAAAAGCCATTTTAATTGCTTTTCTGAGTAATGAAATATAGGTAAACTAGATACTTTACCTTGCTGGTTTGCTTTTGTAGTAAGGTTTTATATTGTTTTGCAAGGAATAAGACAGCATTTCACTGATCTGTGTTCTATCTTTTAATCACTTTTAAACAGAGAGAAGAGACAGTAGGGCATTGGCTTTGAATTTTACAATTGCCCAAAAGAACAGTAACAAATAGGACTTCGTTTATTATTTAAGAGAAAAGCTATACAACAATGTATCAGAAGGGTACACATAAGTGAATAACAGAATACCTTAAAACATACTGAACACAAAAGCTGGTATGTCACAGCTCTGCTTACATGTTTAAAACTAGCAGAAAAACAAATCTAAATATTTAATGTTTCAATTAGAGCAATTCTTTCCCAAAAAAGCAGTTAGCAGTATTAGTGGAGACCTCTGACAATGCATTTATACCCTCTGCTCTACACAACAGCACCAACAGCTACCTTCACACATTGCCACTTACACAAAACACCAACTTTATGGATGTTTTCAGTTTTGTTTAGTTTTTACTCCCTCCACCCTAGACCACGAAAAGGGAACTATGTCCAAAAAAGCTTTAAAAGACCATTTTCTTATTGCCATTTAAATCAATCTCTAGCACATAGTTTAGCCTGTCAAAGAGCATGCTTATTACAGAACTTACAGCTTATTATGTTATACCTGAGTGGCATAAAACCTGCTCATTTGAACGGTCAAGAAGTGTGAGGCAATATTTTAAGCAACTTCAACAACATACATGTGAGAAACAGAGAAGAAAAGAATTACAGGAAAATTCTTAGGCATTGGGAAAAGTTCCAAGCTACTATTTCTTATACTTTTCCTTACCTTATTAACATCCCAATGTCATGACATACTGCTATACATACAAGTTAAAGAAGTGACAACACAAATAGATAATTTCTAATTCGTGTAAGTTAGAAATGTGTTCGTCACATACAAGCAGGCATATCAGATGTCCTGTACAAATCCATACAGTAGATGTATTTGTAAGACAGGAAACTAAAATTCTAATTATGCATATAAAGACATTTCACTACAAAAAAGGAACTTGTCCTGCACCATTCTTTTCATGTAAAGATGAAAATAAAGGAATTTATTACTATGTGCAGCACCGCAGAGGAGGAAATCCAACATGAAAGATTGGCAACAGCTAATGAAAAAGTAACGCATAATGCTAAACCATGGGCAGAAATTGCGTTAGACTGTGTTTGCAGTGAAACAGGAGTAGACTTTACACCCCAGCTTTAAAGAGGTGCTTCCTAGCGTGCGCATTCACCAGGGCAAGCACAACACTGAACTGTGCTTCATGTACACCCGACAGATACTTTCCATCCCCACCGACACCAGCCTGGCAGGCGGCCCCTTCCTGCAGGTGCCGGCGGTCATTCCGGGGGGGGCCGGGGCCGCCCCGGCCCCGCTCCGCCGGGCTGTGCGGGTAGCGCCGCCACATATGGCCCGGCCCGGCCCAGCCTGGCCCGGCCCGGCCCCCCCGCGGCTCCCGGGGTGGGGGCCGCGCTCCGCCAGACCCGCCGGCCCCGGGCGCGCTCCCGCGGGCGCGTTCCCGCCGGTGACGCGGCGCTCCCGGCCCGGCCGCGCCGCCACCGCCCTCGCGGGGCGCCCCCCCCGCCCCCCCCCGGCCCGCCGCGCACGCGCCGCCCTTCGCACGTGCGCCCCCGGGAGCGCGGGGCACCCCCGCACCCCCCCCCCCACCCCCGCGTGGGGCCGGGGCCGGGCCCGGCGGCCGCTCCGGGCCGGGGGGTGGGGGGCGGCTGCTCCGCGCCCGCCGGTACCGCGGGGCGCATCCGGCGGGCAGGGCGGGGAAGGGGCCTGTCACTTTAAGAAGAGGCCCGGCTGCTGCGGCCGCCGGTCGGCGCGGGGGGTGAAGCCGCGGCCTGCCCGCCTGGCGCCCCCGCCGCCGCCCGCAGTAGCCCCGGCCCCGCGTGTCCTTGCGCGGTCGCCGCGGTGGCTCACCTGGGTAGCGGGCCCGGCGGCGGTGCGGCGGCGGCGGTGGCGGGGGGCTGGGGGTGTCTCCCGGGCTCGCTCCCCCGCTTGCTCCACCCGGCCTCTCGCCCCGCGTTGCCGGGGCTGGCGCTGCCTGTCTCCTGCCGCGGAGCGCTCCCGGCTCCTGCCTCGCCAAGATGGCGCCCGCGCTGGTGCTGAGGAGGAGGCGGCGGCTGCGGGCGCTGGGACGGCGGCGGCGGCCACTTTCGCTCACTGAGAGGAGAGGAGCAGGGACACGGGGAGCCATGGCGGGGGGGAGGAGAGGCGCCATGCCCAGGCCTGATCAATCGAACCCCGCATGCCTCCCCGGCGCCCCGGACCCGCACCCCGGCCCCACCGCCCCGCCCCCGCCGCCGCGGCCGCCGCAGGGACCCCGGGCCCGCTCTGCGGGGCTCGGGCACGCACGGACCCCGCGGGGGGCGCGCGCTCATCGATGCGCTCCCGCAGCCGATTGGTAGGGTCTGGAGATGACGGAAATTGCCGAAGGGACTCGGCCGAGGCGGCGGGTGAGCCAGCGAGTCTCGCGCGAGGCGGGGCGGGGTCTCGCGATGCTGGCGCGAGGAGGCGGGTGCGCCCCGGAAGTGACGCGCTCGCCCTTGAGGCGGTGCGGGGCGGGCGCGATGCCGTCCGGACCCCCGGGACACCCCCGGCCCAGGTGGGGATTTGTGTGTGCTCGGCGTGTCTCCCGAGGCTGCTCCTTACAGGGAGCAGGCGGCTTGTGTCCACCGGGGCGCCGTCACGGTTATGACACGTGGGGCTACGTGCGTTCCACCGCCTTCGCTTTGTCATGCACGGAGAGTTGCATCAGAGGGTCCCAGGACGAAATAGGCCCGAAGGTTAATTGGAAAGAGGCTTTGCAACGCTGTGGCCGTTGGCTGTTCGGCACCGCTGCTTCCCCGAACCATTAAATAGTGCATTTACTGCAAGTCCTTAAATTAATCCAGACCACTTAGTGCGTGGAGTTAAAAACTGTGCTTATCGCTAAGTTGTGTCACTCCATTTCTCTGTAGATACCACTGCATTCTGGGTTTGGCTGGGATTGAGATAATTTCTTCTCAGTAGCTGCTGCATTGCTGAGTTTTGAATTCGGAATGAAAATAACGTGGATGAAACACTGATGTTTTCGGGTTTGCTAAATTGCATTTGTCCCAAGTCATGGACAGTTTTTTGGTTTGCTATTTTTGGCAGTGAAGAGGTGCACAAAAGAGAAACTGTGAGGAAGCATGGCCAGTACAACTGACCCGAGCTGGCCAAAGGGATATTCCATACCATAGAATGTCATGCCCAGGATGTAAACTGAGGGGAGTTACCTGGAAGGGGGGCCAATCTGGGTTTGGGAAGGGCGGTCTGGCATCGGTCAGTAAGTGCTGAGCTGTTGTATCGTGCATCGCTTGTTTTTCTTTCCTTTTTTGTTATCTTTCTTACTATATTTTACCTCGGTTTCAATTATTAAACTGTTCTTATCTCAACCCTGAAATTTTACTTTCAGTTCTCTTGCCCATTCCACTGCGCGGGGGGAGGGGGTGGGGAGAGAAGAGGGGGTTTGAGGGAGTGCCTCTGTGGTGCTTAGTTGCCAGCTGGGCTTAAACCATAACACACAGTTGCTAGGCAATAAAATTAAGACCATCTCTACTGCCCCAGTGAAACTTCACTAGAGTCGTCCTGAACTAGTGGTAGTACTTATGTCCCTACCTGCAGCTGGGAATTGGCGTTGTTCAGGAAGTGTGCATGGTTTGGTTACTTTTACCAAGCTTAGACAGGGCTAGCACTGAGCAGCACAAGAACTTGTGGATCATTAAAAAAAAAAACCTTTTTTTTCTCCTTTAAGAAAATTGTAATTTTCAATCTTGTGCATACTCCATTCCAATCTTACTTCTCTTTGTGCTGGTCCCAAAAGAGAACCAAAGGAAAAGCTGCAACCATGTTTATCCAGGAATTTGCTACTTAAATCAGTCTAGTGGCACAGATGCAATTAGACTGTCAAATCCCTCCCTGGAAATCCTTATTCCATGTTAATACAGTTCCAGCCAGAGATTTACTTCCTGGAAGAGGCTGAGAAGGCAGTTCAGTGTCTTACCAAGAAGGGTGGCTTCAGCAATAAGTTTGTATCCTGCACAGAGACACTCCAGACCACTCTTCTACATCCCAGACTTAATGCCTTCATCTTCCAGCCACTCTTCCCTCCCTCCTTCCACTATTTGATGTGTTCCCATTTTTTTCTCTCTCTGGTAATAGAACTGGGTGGACCCAGATGGTTTTGGTTGTGGAAATGAAATGTAATTGCTCTTTATCTGTCTCTGGCACAGAAGAGCTGGAGTGCTCCACATGGTATCTCACTGATCAGTGATATCCCATCACTGCTTGAAAGAATCTTGCTTCAGATAAATAAAAAAAGAGCAAATCTTGGCAATTTTTCTGGCAACTTTTCTGTCACTCTCAGAAGTGAGCAAGTCCTATCTGCAGTTTCAAAGAAGAGACCTATTTAAATAGGTCTAGTGCTGGTCTAGTGCTCTATGGAGAGAGGAAAAAAACCCCACACATTTCCCCGAGTAATATTTAAAAGAAATGCAGACAGATACATCATAAGTACAGGTACATCATAAGCACAGTCACACCAATTTACATCTGAAGAAAGCCAGCTCAAAGAAGTACTGACATGTACTCATATGCAGACATCATGTCCCTTCCAACCTGGTATCATTACTATTCCCACATTTGGAGCCTGATGCCCAGATTATTCTTGGACTGCAGTCTGGTTGGCACTGTGACCACTGACTTCTTCCATTCTTCCCTATTCCATGTTGTTCACCAGCGTTCACCAATATGCCAGTAAAACTGTTCCAAGATTCGGACGTGGCCCACATTAATTTTGTCACATGGTAAATAGTAGTTTTGCCTTAATACCTTATTTTGCTTGGCAAAGGGTTGCTACACACCTTTTAAACCAATTTAACTGCTTCTGCCCCCCTGTTCATAGACACTTGTGTATAGCACAGAGCACGTGTATGTTACAGCCTCATCTACCCAAGCTGGATGCAGCAGCGCTGATGCACAGCGGAGGTAGCGGGGTGCGGCTTTCAGAAGGCCACTCTAATGAGAAGTTTACATACCTGCAACAAGTAACAAAAGAACCAATACAATTTAAAACATTGGTAACAATGCCAGAAAAGCAAAAGTCACTGTTTTAAAATCAAAACCAGCTCTTGGAAAAAAAGGATCTCAAAAAAAGACCTGGAGAAGAACAGTCAAAGGCAGCAGGAATTCCCTCTGAAAGACAGACCATTATTATTTCCATTCAACAATGGCTTTACCTCTTATTGTAAAGCAAGGAGCATTTGTTTGACACCTCTGCATGGGGAATAGCCCCTTTTTTTTTCACTTGGATGTCTCCAAACACCCAATATAAGCTCATCAAGTTGCCTGTGTCAGAAACTACATTCCATACAGTCGGCTTGAGGTCATTTTAAGGTCCTACCACACGACTTTGATTTTCAAGCTCTTCTTTGACAAAGTACATCCTGATTGTTGAAGGATGTGATTTGAGAGCCTGCTTTATTTGTGGGAAATCAATCCCAGTCATATCTGGAGTTTCCATCCTTCTGTGGATTTTTTTCTCTCTTCTAAATTCCATGGCTGGTCTCACCAAAAGACCATTCTCATTCATCCTGTAGTCTTTTATTGCTTTCTCCCTTCACAGCTTCTGGATGTCTGCCAGCTGATACAACTCCTCTGGCAGCTCCATGCAAGTGGGCTAATAAGGAAAGAGGAAAAGAAACAGAAAAAACTCGAACCAATACATACTATACTTTTGTTAGAACCAGGGAAGAGTTCCCCCTATAATGGAACACAACAATCATCTCTTTAGATCTGTAGAATTTATCAACTTCTGTTCATACAAATGGGAGACCTTAAGAGAAAAACAGTTGCATGTCCCCCAGATTTTCTTTTAAAGGCAACCCAAAGGAAAAAAACACTAGGCTTCCATTTATTGTTTACTTTATTATGAAGATCTTCAAGATTTTAAGTAATACTTCACATATGGGTTTTCAGATTTCTCCTGAGAAACCTTTTGCACTATGAAATTGTAAACCCCAAAAGAAGCATAACCAGTTCATGTTTGCTTATAGGAACCACTGCAAAGGCAGCTGTCCCAGCTTTTTATTTAAAAACATGATACTCTATTCTATCAGTAAAAAAACCCAACCCTTATGTGGACAAAAGCCAACATAGTTAACAAATCGATGAAACGGCTTAGGAAGTGTGTGAAGAGACATACCCTCTTTGATTTGGCCTTGAGCAGTGCACTGTTCAAAATACTAAATCCAAGGAGCTGTTAATAAGCTTAATAAGGACTGCCATGTTCATGGTTTGTAGAAACAGCAAGAAAATTCTCAGTTGAGTTCTGCTGTAGAAAGGGGAACTACAGAAATAAGGAAACTTGATAAAAAGGAGTAAGAGGCAGCCAAGCAAATTCAGTCCTAGCAGGTAATATGGAAATAACTTCAAGATAACATACAGGCAGCATAAGAGTAAACATTACCTAACAAACACAGCAAAAGGGCACAGGAACAGTGAAAGGAAACTGGCAGGACTATAGGTTAGAGGAACAGACTATGAAGTAAGAATCCCAACAGGAAAGCAATGCCACATCCATGTAAAAAAATAGTAAGGATGAAGGTACAGAAAAAAACAAAGGGTGGGACAGACTATGTTTGATAATATTTTTAAAAAATATAACAACTAATAAAAAGATATCTGCAAACATGAGAAGAGCACAAAATGTCAACCAACAAACAATGATGATAAGAATGCAAACGCAACACTGTAAATAACACTTTTTTTTCTTCATTCAGCATGAAAATGGAGATTCCCATACCAAACCTATTCATTATGTTTCAAAAACTGGTTTCAGATTGTCCATAAATGTTTAAAACCGATACTTGAAATCCGAATAACATGGTGGATTTCACCTAAAATTCCTGAACAGTGGAAGATGAACTAGCCAGATAACTATAGTATCTTGCTTAAAACCTGCCTTGATAGCCAGGGATGGAACTTGGTAAATGTTTAAAGGTCTCAAGAAAGACAGGGGAAACAACATGCCGGTAAGTCAGATGTCTGTATAAGCACATTGGTAGAAACACTAATAACAGATCAGTAGATATACATGTGTGATGCAGTGGAAAAGAATTACCACAATGTCTACAAAGGGAAGCCATGCCTCACAAACCTGTGTTTAAAAATTTGCACAGATCCAGAGGAAGGATGAATAATTTAGACAGGATTACAGAAAAAAGCAGAGGCAGCACTTACTTGAAAACATCTCACTGTCAGTTCAGTGTAACCAGAATGCTGCATGTCCATCTTCCTAACTGCTGCTGTACCCTACAGTGAGGGGTAATCCATGCCCCAAGCCATTTAAATCCAAGTTGCAGAAAATTCAGGCTGTATGTTCATAAAGATTAATATGCATTGTGTGTAGTCCCAACTCACCTGCCAATTGAGAAAACTTCTAGTTCAGGAGAAATATTTAAACAACAGAGTTTATGCCATCACATGTCATGAATGTGTTGTCTGGTATACTATGCTGCACTGCACTTTGTCTACTGCAGCTTTACCTTAAGTGCATTGGGGAAATCAACTCTGCAGGGTATGCTCTGTGGTATCCTAGAGTTCTGAGTGTGAACTATCACCACTTGAACAAGAAGGCTCTACACTTCTAGAACATTTGCTTCTCTACACTGATGGGTTCCCAGGCTGTGTTTGCTTCTTTGAATTTAAGTCCTAAACATGAGAACATGTCTGCATTTCCAAGTACCTAACAACACTCAGTATGAATCTACGAGGAGAGTTAGAACTGTAGCACATGTAGCTCCTTTACTAGCTCTTTCCTAGTGACAGTTGCAGAGCCACAGACACCCATTTTACTGGGGGCCTGCATCCACAAGAAGAACTACTGCTAGCAGACAGTTATGCCAAAAGTGCAGGAAACTGCAGAGACATTCAGAGTGAGAAGTTTGTGTTGGGTTCTTCCCCTCAGCAGCAAGGAGGATTATCAGTTTTTGAAAAATGCTGAAGAGGGAAGTGAGGGTTTCGATAAAAAAGTGCTGATTATCAGAGGTTACTGCTTTGCATCTGGTTTGTGGGTAAAACGTCAGTTGCTTATGAGGGTGTGCCCACTATTCAGAAGACGGAACTACCAATTGCAGGTGATGACAAAGAAACCACAGAAAATGTCAACATACATTTCCTAAACCATTGGGAGAAATGAGATGCCTTTCTTTTTATTTCCTTTTTATTTTGTTTTCTCTGTTTTGTTTTGGTTTTTTGTTTGTTTGGTTGGTTTTTTTTTTCATTCTCTCCTACATCAGCAAGAGTGTTGCATTATTATTTGTGGCTGCTGTGGACAACTGGCAGTACTTTGCCAGTGCTAATAAGTTAGACACATGCAATTATGCATAAGTCTGTAATCAAGCATTCCTGAATATGTTGAAGGCCACAAGGATGATCTGGCCCTAGTAGGAGCTGTGCATTTAGCCAAAAAGTGATTCTGGTATTTTGCCACTAATGGGGGCCTGTTAGAGGATACAGAAACTTATCAGGGAGGAACAAGATATGCACATGGAAAACTGACTGCAGCGGCTGGGCACAGAGAGCCCAAGAAAGAGTGGTGACAATTACATTCATCAGCCTTATTCACATTTGTCTTTCCCCAGCTCTCAGGGGATGCATTGATCCATAAGGGCAAGTGAACAGGATTGGCTTTTACTCCATGATTATGCATATTCACTTTCGCTTGCTGCTATTTCCAAGAGGAGAAAAAAGAGAATCTGGTTCTGATCTGCTTCCATAGGTTGAATATCCTGACTAGACAAGAGAATGAGAGAGTAGGTAACTGCTCCAGTAGTCATTACTGGTTGTTACTCAGCTTTATTTGATTTACAGGCACCTCAGACTGGAAAGCTAAAGCATCTTTTTTATCATGTATATCCTGCTGCTGTTATTACACACAAAATCTGTTGGCATTATGAACTGGATGTGGCAGTGAGCTGGGAAAGATTAGGTGGATGTTTCCATGCTAGTCAAAGCTGAAGTTCAGTGTTGTAAACCCTGATCCAGGAGCTGAGATTCAACATGTGAAAGCTAGAGATGGGAAGGAGTGTGACTGTAACCCATCCAGCTTCAGTACTTGATTTTTAATGAAGTCTCATGATTGAAACTGCATCTGCACTTGTTTTGTAAGTATAGTTTACATGTCATAAGTTTGGGGGAATGGGAGAATTTAAAAAAAAAGCATTCTTCTGTGTGACATGATGTCATCAATAAGACCAGAGGAAACAAGAGCAGCCCAGGGAAGCACAGCTCTGTTCATTGCTCCAGTCAGGCAGGACATACTCAAACCTCTCTGTAGCCCAGAGGTACAGTAGAAGACATATCTCCGTAATTAACTTTACCTTTTTCAAAAGGCTGAAGAGCTGGTGGTTCTGCTCAGACAGCACAGTCCAGAAACTAAAGAAGAACAGAGAAGTACCCAGGAGAAGCTTCCTTACCTGGAGTAACGAAAGTTAGTTTCCTGATCTGGTCATCTTTTCCAAGTGCCTATAAATCAAAGAAGCCATGGTAACTTGGAGACTCTCTTGCCTAGTGACTTCCACAACTTTCAGATAAGGGCTTGATGTACCACAGATGGTTCCTGTTCACTCAGGAGTGATGTCCCCCTTCCAATTTAGCAGCTGGAGCATTTATTATCTTCAGCTTTGCTGCAGTACTGCTTCAGCAAAAGAGGTCTCTCCCCCAGTTCTCCAGAAAGGAGAGAGCATAGTAGATAACATACTTCAAGTTTCCAACATTTTTCCCTGGTGCAGGTATCAGAATCCAAGGAGATCCACTACAATGCTGCAGTAGCATTGGAACTGCAACAGATCCCATCTGGAGAACACAGTAATCAAGCACAGGGAGTCCCGTGTTGCTGTTGTTTGAGACTAGCTCCAAAGTGAAGTCAAGCTCATTGCACGAGACTGCTGTTCACCAAGAGCCTGAGGAGGAGCACAAGTGTAAATTGTAACCGGTCACTGTAAAAAGCAAAATAGCCCACCGAAAGCCTTTTCCAGGTAACTTTCATATGTTGCTCCACAAAGTGTACAGAAGGCACAATGTAGTGGTGCATAAACTTCTAAATAACCATGAAAAAGCACTACAATAAATGGGGGGGGAGGGGGGTGTAAGTATTTTGACTATTACTTTATTCTGAAATCAGATCTGGATAAAGATTTTTTGATTTAAGGAAATAAGACAGACTTAGCCAGAAAACCTAGAAGTTGCAGAAACTAAAGGTTTGTGTTTTTTTCCTTCTTGTCTTAAAATGGATTTAGCTGAACTCATCAACTTGCAAAGGATTCCCTTAACTTTTTTACTTACTGAGTGAAGAAACAGAAGTAATAGACAAGATTTAACTATATCACACTACATATTTTGCATTTAAATATGTATTGCAAGCAGATTTAAATGAAGCAGAAGAAACTTTTATGAGATAAACAACAGAAAATGATTAACAGTGAAATTATGATGAAAATTGCTACTTTTACTCCCTGTACTAGAATTCTAAAGCAGTTGCTTCAGAAGGCAACAGCTTTAAAATGCAAGAAGTACGATTACCAGATGTTATATTAAATGGATCTTCAAAATGGCATTTGAAATACTCAGGATCGAATTAATTCCCTGGCTAATCTTACGGAATAAATAGATTTACAAAGGTATTGTCTTCAACAACCTGAATACCACTTTAAGAATTCTACAAGCAAGTAGCCCAAAGCAAAACAGAATTTGTACTCTTCACTTTAACAGTCTGTTCTTTTCCCTTGTGTCATGCCTACTTTTGCATGCACTGCACATTGGAAATTCACATGTCCAGCTCATTTTTTTTTCATGAACTATGAACAACCTTCTTTTTTTGGCAGCTTTCCTCTAAAGAGAAAAGGTTTTCAGATATGACCTCTTCTTTTGTATCTGTGAAGCAGCTACGATCTCTTGTGTTATCTAATCTTTTCCTAAATCCTCAGTAATGGGATTTACTGCTCTGAGCTCTTAAGTAACTCCCAAAGGATTCAAGTCTGTGCTTCAGTGCTTTGTTAAACCAGTGGAAAAAAAAAAAAACAAACCACAGTTTCTTTCGTGAAGATAGAACTTCATTCTTTTTCCCTAATAAATATTTCAAGACATTTACAACTGCAAAAATGAGGCACTAAAAGGATTTAATCATGTTAGTTCAGTCTCTTTGTGATGAATGAGGATGTTTGACCATGCACTTTGCACCCAAATTTAATACCAACAATATCTTACATAGTTTCTGCAAGCCCTCATAAGATTATTTCATTGAGAAGGCAGAGAAAAGCCACACCAATACTGCTGCTTGTTTGTTTTGCATGGACCTGTTCTTTCCAGCAGTGCAAGAAGTCAAGCTCCTTCACCAAAAATCTCATTTCCTGCATTTCCTGCATTGAAAATTAATAAACAATTACAGAAGTGTCCACCATCCAGCTACTCCAAGGCATGCAGTACTAATGGTTCTATGTTATGAAAGATGAAAAATGTTACTTTTAAATAACAAAAGTGAGAATAAATTAGGAAGACCAGATAACTCAGTGATGCTTTTACAGAAATAAAAATCTTTGGTTAACAAACGTTACTCAGAAACACCCAGTGTGTGCAAAACAGCTCAGCAGTAAAAATTACAGATTTGCAGAAAAATAGAACAAGATGTGGGGACTAAACATTTTTTGCCAAAACAAAGCAACCCCGTCAGCTCCAGGTACCAACACTTCACACCTGCCTGTCACTCTTCATGTCCTCACATGTACACTGCCCCTGTTGAGCCCAGACGCTCTCAGGCTCCAAGGAGAGCAAACAGAAGGCACAGGTGACTGTGCCCATGCTTTAGCAGCTGCGACTCACCATCCTCTAGGCTAACTTGAGGTGGATTCTGCTCAAGAACTAATACCAAATGGAGCTAGGTAGATACAGACACCATCACTTCTGCTGCAGCATGCAGGAAACAAGGTATGTAGCATACAGGAGGGTGTAAGTGCTGCGAAAAGGAAGCTGCTGTAGCTCGGTCCTCCAGAGTTTATCCATTAGAGCCTTAGAGCAAATCACTGCCAGAGAAACAAACAGAGACATACCCACCTTTGTGCTCACAAGGTGATCTCCAGGACAGTCCAATAAGCATTAAAATAACCATCTAATACAGCTGATAGATCACACATCAAATTATCCATTAGAGATGAGTGGAGCAACAGGAGGTGCACGGCATTCAGAACCAGTGCTTTAAGCAGACAAGCTGGAAAGGGTCTCAAGAACCATATGTCAGGATTCTCCTGTATATGCCAATGCAAATGAAAACAGTTATTGTTACGGTTTAATTCCAGCCACCAATTATATACCATGCAGCCATGTGCTCACTCCCCTCAGACCCCCTCACAGAAGGGAGGAGAATTGAAAAGAAAAGGTAAACCCCGTGGGTTGAGATAAAAAAAGTTTAATAATTGAAACAAAACATAATAATAATAATAATGATAACAACAACAATAATATATGCTAATGATAATAGTAATGGTAAGGAGAGGGTAAGAGAGGAATAAAACCCAAAAGAAACAAGTGCTGCACAATACCCCATCCCCAAGCAGCGATCGGCCCCCTTCCAGGTAACTCCTCCAGTTTAAATACTGGGTATGATGTTCTATGGTATGGAATATCCCTTTGGCCAGTTTGGATCACCTGTCCTGGCCATGCTTCCTCACAGCTTTTTGTGCACCTCCTCACTGGCAGAGCATGGAAAACTGAAAAGTCCTTGGCTTAGGGTAAGCAGCAACCAAAACATCAGTGTGTTCTCATACCAAATCCAAAAAATACAGCACTGTACCAGTTCCTAAGTAGAAAGTGTACTCTCTCCCAGCCAAAACCAGGACAGTTATTAAAGTAAAAAAAAATTTAACAAAGCTTATTATCACATTCTTCTGCAGTTTACAACATATTTCCTGATGCTGATCTTTACTTTCAGTGCTACTGCATGCTTTCAGCTTCTGGGGCCATCTGAGTACAAACCTGTGGTGATTAGAGAAGCAGAAGCTTGGAAGGAGAGATTGCTTCCTTAAAAAAACCACAAAAACCCAACAAAAAAACCCCCAAAACAAACAAACAACCAACAAAAACACAAACTAAAAACCAAAACACACCTATTCCAGTGTTTAATGCTAGTTGTCTCTCATCTGTCTCTGAAACTAGGTTGGATTCCTTGGAGCTGAGCTAAAAGATCTAAATGGAAAAAAACCCACCCTCCCATGATAGTAACATCTTCAGCAATCACAACTGAAACTAGAAGAACATGAAAATAAGTGCCAGTTAAATGCGTGACCGTGATACCCTGAGCAAAACTATCAGTACAGAATGGTTTACACTGGCATACTTATTACACTAATATTACACAGTCATTTTCCACTTTTAGTCTTCAGAGCAATAGGATGATAAACTAAGGAAGGCATGTCATTCAGCTTAGATTTGCCATACAGAGTTCTCAAAATAGAAATTTTGAGAGACACTATTGAATTCTAAAACTTACATAAAAATAATGCTGTGTTCAAATTACAGGTTTCAGTGAGTAGCTTTTATAGCAATATTAAATAGCATTTAATCCAGGCTTTTGAGAAAGATTTTAATTCTATGAACAGGCAGTGCAAAACCACTCATATTTACTGTGGAAGTTACAAGACCAGTATGAAGGAAGAGCTGGTTGGACTAGATGCTCAGTGTAGGTCCCTTTCATATGACATAGCCTATTTATCAAGATTATGTTCCCCAAATCTTAGGAGCTCTTGGCCCATCAAGTTTTCCCTTGCTTGTCCCCATCTGAAAGATTAACAAAAACAAGGACAATAGAGAGTAACGATTTGGCAAATGCTGCTCAACTACACAAGTATTTTTTCATTCTAATAGTGCTGGTAATAAAAGTTCTGTTTTTGTCTGATTGACTCAGGATTCATTGTAACCAACTTGCTCTGTTGAAACTAGGTTTCAGAATTAGTCAAATATACTACTATATCCAGAACATTTTTTCGCCCAAGTTGTATATATCCTCTATTGTACAAGCTTTGTGGTTCTTCAAAACTTCAATTTCAAATGAGCTATTAGGAAATACCAGCCCTGATGCCAACTAAAGCTTACACGTCTCCCAAGTCACTGTTACAAAATGTCCTTATCTGCACAATTCATTTTTTAGTGCCACGCTCTTAAAAAAAGCAAACTGAGAGAAGCATCTCAAAATGGGCAGAGCACAGCTCACAAGTGAGTCTTCAGAAGGTACTTCACTGAATCACTCATTGAAGTCAGCTGCTGCCTGCACTTCAGAATGGCATTCCATTTGGAAGGTATCTTCAAGGGCTGCATCAAACACTCCTGTAATGTGCAGACACCGTGTGGAAGGAAGGCACCTGTAGTCACTGAAAACTGCAGAGCATCAGCAGCCTCTGATGGAAGGGATCAATATGCCATGACCAACGTCCATTAACCCAAGGCAAAGAACGGGGAGGTTTGACAGTGGAGATGCAAATTAGAAGTAAAGTATGCTACAAAACAAATTATCCAACATTTTGACTGCATACAGTTGCAGAGATAGTAATTTGACTCCTTAAAGCTGTTAAGTTACATAAAAGGTAAATTAAGTTTTAAGAATGACTTAATTTTATGTTGGATACAACAATATGTCTACAGCTCCTTCTAGCTGAGTAGTACCAGGAAAGAGTAAACATACACTGATGCTTTCCAAGGATACTTATGGTTTTGCCTTTTATCCAAACCCTAAAATAGTTATGCAATATAAAGAAAACATGACGAAAGAATATGTAAGTTGTCATAAACCTTTTGCCTCAAACCTGATTTTGCCAGTAAGACTCATATTTGATAGCACATAGAGCCAGAAAGAGAGCAGGCAACAGCTTCCAGCACCAACTGCATGTCATGGCATTTGCTTGTTTCTAACCCTGGTTTCATCCTTTTTACCTGTTTGCAGTAAAAGCAGGAACAGCCCTGACAGCCCAGTGGAAAAGGAATGCTGGAAGAGAATCCACTCATCAGGGGAATGGAGAGGAAAAAATAAAAACCTGCATTCACAGTCAAAATCTGAGACTGAGCTGTCTGTCATTAGAATAACCTACCCTTCTGACTTCCTCCACTACTCAAAAGCCCAGATTCCCATTCAAGTCCCCTGAAATTCCCACTGACTTCTCCTTTTTGTCCTTACTACTATCTCCTGAGAAACCTTAAGCCAACACTCAGTGCAGATACCTACAATCCCACCAAGACCACCATGAGTTTACAGGTCAGCCTGATTTTATTGCAAGAGCCACTGTTTGAGCTTTCTGGCACATGCTGCCCATGTGCTACCTAGACCTGCCCACGTAAGTCTTGGCAGCACCAGCTCAGCCCCTACAGTAGAGATCACAGAATTGTAATTGGCCTCTACTGGCCCTCTTATAGTGAGGGTAAATTCCAAGACTAACCTCCCTCCCCCTCCATTCCTAACTTATCTCTAAAGTCTTCGGTGGAAAAAAAAAATAATCTATTCCTGTCCAATAGCAAAGGTAAAGAACCTGGTATGACTTAATAATGCTAAAGCTGACCCTAAGGCACCAGTTAAATAGATAACTACTGCCTTCTCTAGGACAAAAGCCATGTATTTGCTAAGCCTACTAGAAGAAAGCGCTAAGCCAATACATTTACTGATTTTCTAAGGAATAGGATTGTAGGAAGGTACTATGAAGAAAATGCAAAAGTCTGCCTTGTTCTGTGGTAGGACAGAGAACCTAGGACAACCTATATTTCTGATAGACTGGCTACATTGCTGCAGTCCAAAGAATACTACAACCACCAGCTGAAAAATGGCAGGAAACATATGTGGAGAAAGGAACAATTCAAAACTATGAGTTCACTGAAAAGAAAAAGAAAATTTGAGAAGATCCAGGTAGACCTGACATTCACTGGATTACAAGCATAAATCACTAGGTAAAGAGGAAGTTTCCATCACTTCTTACTGAACAGTCCTTTGTATTCTACTTCTGACCACTAAAACCTTCTCTAGCTTTTCATTTTCAGTGGCAAAATGCAGATGAAGAGAAACCTCAGGATAGACCTTCTCAAGCAGTCAGTTACCTTTACTCAAAATCACAACAAAGATGATGTTCAAATCTGTAGAAATATATTCTAGATGGTTAGAGAGTTTCTAGTAAAAGAAAAAAAAAATTAATGCTTTCCAAATAAGAAGAGAAAATACTTAAATATTTAAACAGAAATGAAAGCATCTTTGTGATCAGGATTAATAAAAACTCTAACCTGAATGAACAAGGTTATAGAATAAACTTTCCCTCGACGAAAGCAATGTTTTAGCTTTCACTGTGAAATTCTTTGTCCAAAGTCTAATGCATGCTAATGGATTTAAGAGCAGAAAACCCACAGCATGCTAAAAAGTAGTGCATATTCATTGATCTGTGGAATCAGACAGCAACAGTGACTTCTTCACTTGTACATTTGATGGTTAAACCTTGCATGGACTTCTATCTTATGGACAGTCTCAAGCTGTCAAATTTTCTTTATTTTTTCCAGCACGCACCTCTAGAAAGAATTATGGTATTTCTTTTGGTAGTAGACAGGTATACAACCAACAACATCTTACAACAGGCAAGAATTTCAGAGCGTGAGGATGCTCCAGCCTCCTAATGCAGCGTAGAAGTGCCACAGAAGGCACTGTTAGGTCTATAAGCACTGACAGCAGCCAGCTGCCTGCTCACTATTCAGCTTTTTTAGGGTGCTATAGCCCAACAGGGACACATCTCCCACCCCCAAGGAAGTAAAATGTGAAATAGTATCAAACTTCCACAAACTTTATCATTAAAAGTTACTTCAATAGGTGATGTTTAAGTACTATAGGAACATCACTGGGAAAGACAGTGAACATCAGTACACTGCCATCCTCTATATCGTGTGTTAATTTTATTAATTTACTTATGGTAAGGAATAAACAGTTGTAGCAACTGGCCAAACCCAGGGATAACATTTTTCAAATTATGTAGGCAGGATCCCATGTAATCCAGAGTTCTAAACTCCATTGCCGCCTTTTTTGAGCAGAATCTCACTTGTGCACACAGCCTGTTCCCATTTTAACAACACTGGGAAGATGTCTCTAAGAAGTGCTTCACAAAAAGCATCTGTGAGAATTTGCTCAGAATTATCTCCCACTTATTTGTTGCAGCAGTAGAGAGTGGTAGATGAGACAGCTTAATTCCACAATATCATGCACACTACAGGGTGGCCAAAATCAGACTACATCAGTAGCTTACTTACATTAGAAGTAGAATTCAGGCCAACAAATCAGAGTAATTGTATCTCTAAGCCTAGAGATCTATCAGTGCACAAAAAGCATGTGTGTCAGCTCATACCAAGACAACAAAACAATGAGTGCAATTCTGTGTACCTTGGACCCTAGGGTGGATAGTTCTGGTTAATTATTTCCACTGCATCAGTTACATGTTCTAGCCAGTACAGTTGGGAGCACTGGTGGGAATTTTCAGCCCTATCTTTTTCATATAGTCAAGACTTTACACGGGCTGATATTTAATCAGCCTTATAAAGCTTCCTAAGTAGCCCAGATTAGAGCTTTGAGGGGTTACTATAGGCAGTCATATCTATGAAATGAAAAGTCAGCATACATGCAAGGACAAGTCATACATAACTGTATAACATATCTGTGCCCATTATGGAAGATCATTGCCATTATGTTACTTTATTCTCTCTCAGAAGGCTCTGATTCTCCTGTTAGTCACATATTAACTACCACAACTACTAGAGCCAGCACCAGCAGAAAGAGATTTTTGTGATAACCTGGCCTGTTCTTTCACCCTGCGGATGATCCCAGCACTGGATACATGTGGTCTGAATCTGTTTCTACACTTGTGAAAGGGCAGAAAGGATAACAAATAATATAAAACCCAATCCGACCAGGCTCCTGTTAAGTCACTGTAGCCTCAGGTTGGTTCAAGTTTGAACAAAACCAGCTAACACATCTTACCACAGTAGACTTACTTGCTGCTAATATTAAATCTTATCTACCTTTTGAAATGGGTCTGCACAAGGTTCTAAATAACACTATCAGCCTTGCCTGCTGTTTCATTTCATCTAGAACAAAACCACAACATTTACACAGTTCAACAACTGTTACATTCTAGTAATGTTAAAGCTTATTTGAGAAAATGCCCTGAAGTTTCTCTTGTTGAAGCTTTTGTTCCCAACAAGAATGTTTGAAGGGTACCTGTGTATCCAAGACACTGAAGGACACTGTACTGGTGAAAGAGACAGAGTGAGACACAGCAGCAGTCATGTATGACCTGAAGCAATAGAGCTATCAAGGAAATCTGTGTCCAACTGCAATTTTCTTGGTGCAGCTAGATTATTATATATGTATAGGACCTCTGCAACCACAAATGTCCTTACACACCCTGTGTCCTTACCTTCAAGATGTTTTTATCTTCAAGAACCATTTTTAATCCATTTTTGAAAGCCTGAGGTCCCCGAAGGAAGATATCAAATAGAAAAACATGCCTCTTTGTTACTATCTAGAACAAATTCAGTTGCAGAGAGTGAGGGACAGAAGAACAAAGGATTTGCAAGCAGGAGAAACTGCACTGTTGCCCTAAGCCATAAACTCCTGTGTACAGGCTTATGTGGGGAAGAGTGGGTTTAGTTTTCTTAGTGGTAATTCATAAACAAGTTTTCTTTTTTCCAGAGGTGCTCAGAGACTTTCCCAATAACTGGAAAGAGCAATACAGTTGTCTACTGTACATGGTTAAAAAAAGCATTTTGAGACATATCAAGAGCACGCTACTTAAAACAAATATCTACACCTATTATGGTGACATTTTTACAGACTTACTTCCAACAAAATTCTTGTGCCCATGACATTTGTTTCATTGTCAAAGACCACTACCAAAGAAATAAAGGACATCATCTTCCATCCTAGCCTTTCAAACAGGTCACAAAATTTAAATTTTGCATATGTTCAAATTCATAATGGTTTAACAGAAGCAGAAAGCTTTTTAACAAAGCTGAAAGCAATTTAGCCATACCAAAGCAAACATTTTGTGGACACTTCTGCATAAAAGAGTTAAATCTGAAGTATGAACTCCCACACAATTTTTTGCTTTGGATAAACACACTTTTAAATCTATTTAAAAATAAGTGAAGATGATTTTGAGCTATCACATAAAGCTATTCTCCTTTCTGGCTCTTCCTCTTCAGAGAGTCACAGCTTATTAAAGCACAGTATCATCTTTAGATGGATTTTACACCTTCAATTATATTGGCATTGTGATTAGGTCTTGCAGCTTTTTAATAGGCAACAGCTGTACTACTGCAATAGCTCTACCTGTATACAAGTATGCCAACCAAATTTGTTGCATTGTTATAAACAAATGTATATATTACACACAAGTTTAGTCATTATTGTATTACCTTATATAATTCTTTCTGTAACAGGTCTTTTATGAAATACTTAATCTCTCTTAAAGGACAACATATCCATTACCAGAACAGTTATGTAAGTCTTAAACACGGGGCAATCCTCAAATGTTTCTCAATTACGCCCCTGTTTAGTAACGTATTTTGGCAAGTATCTGTCTCTTACTTCAGGCCATGAGAGTTTTCCATGATGACACAAATTAACACCTTCTCCTGCTATTCTGAGAACACGCTGCTGTTTTAGGTGCAGCACCTAATGAAGAAAACAGGGATAAAATAAATAGCACCAGAGGATGATAAGCAGAGGGAAAAATAGTAAACTGTGATTTTTCTGGTCATATTTGAAAAGATAAATACAGATCAAAACCGCAGTGGATCTCAGATACTAATCCATGAGAAAAAGACACAGCATTGTTTCAGTTACAGACTGACAGATGGAAATTCCACAGCTAGAAGCATCAATGAAAGGTCTAGCAGGGATATGGATAACTAAAGAACACAGACTCCCCTGAACTCTTCCCAAGAAAGTCTCCAAAGTAGGTTCTAGTAAATTCCTTAGTGTTACATAAAGCAGGTGTTCCTCTTAGAAAAAAAGGAAAACTCATTTTCTAAGATATAAAAGAAAAAACCGTTACTCTCATAGACACAAAAAAATTTCAGACAATTAAGAAAAGCAACCTGTAGTGCACACTTAACATGAGTAGAAGGCATAAATGGAAATAAAAAAGCCAGCTTCTTTTTAAAGCAACAGTTAGATTCCTCTGTAAGCAGAGACATGTCTTCCCGTGGGAAAGAGCTTCTTCTTTTGTAGTTACAATAGGTTTACCAAAATAAGAGCCCAAATCCCATTCCATGATACTGCAAGACAAAACAGCGTGGAGGACCCTATAGTATTGCTGGTCTAATTTAGGATCTAAAAAATACTATTAAATTTAATAATAAATCTATAATTGATTCCAAGTTCTTAAACAAAGCCTTTCTGATCTCTTTTTCTCTGAGGATCAGTGATAGGACCTGAGGACATGGCACGAATCTGTGTAAGGGGAGATTTAGGTGGGATATTAGGAAAAGGTTCTTCACCCAGAAAGTGGTTGTGCATTGGAACAGGCTCCCCTGGGAACTGGTCACAGCACCAAACTTGATGGAGTTCAAGAAGCGTTTGGACACATGGTGTGATTCTCAGGGTTATGAGCCACATTCAATGTTTCTTGTGGGTCCCTTTCAATTCAGGATATTCCATGATTCTACCAAGTCTGCTTTTTTATTGTACATGATTTAAGAGAAATAGGTCCAGTCATCTCTGGAGTTCCAAACACCTGCAAAACCAACACAATTTCCTCTCCAAATCACAACAAATCCTCATGTTGCTCCTTTCCTAAGCCAAATAAGTGTTCACTAAATAGTAATACTGACCCTTCACCTCAGTTACTGGTGGGTGATACAGGGTCTGAAACCAGCAGCCAACGCACACTGATGCAGATTTGTACACATCCACTGCAGTCTCGCATGCAGTGCAATCTAATGCACACTTTAATTATTCTTTGATGCCACCAGAGATACCATTTCTACATGACTTAAAGAAGCCATTTACTATCTGTTACTCAAATCTCACCACAGTCTGCCAAAGTGTATTGACAATTAGAACAGAACTGGCCTAGAAGTCATATACATGGCATAAGAGCTTTCACTAGTACTTACTGCAGGGCCAAATTTCTGCTGGAAACAAACAGCTGTTGTTCTTTCATTCACTTCTTCCTTCTTCTCTAAAACAAAGGGAAAAAAATCATTAGACACTTCCTCTAACTTGAAAGCACTTTGCACTAGGAATGTATTTTAGGTGTAGAATCACTCTACTTCTCTGGTTGGGCTATTCAGTTCTTCCCTCTCTTCTTCCTAAACACACCCAGATTCCCGAAACTGATTCAAATGCACACAGTCTAGAGCATGACCCCAATTCTGTTTCTTAACAAAAAATTGGCTGTTTAAAAGTGAGTTGCAGCATTACTTTTTGTCCTTATGATACTTAAATGAAAAAAAAATTGTTTCAGTTAAAAAAATTACGTCCATTAAAAAAAAAAAAAAGCAAGCATCCTAATTTTCAGGCTTGTCTAGTGTAGGAAGTTCACCACAAGAAATATATTCTTACTGGAGAAAAATCTCTGAAGAAAAGGAGAATTGAAGAGAAGAAGCTTTGGAATGCAGCTAAACTACTGGACAACAGATAACTTCCTACTCTCAGAGACTGCTTTTCATGTTATAAAAGTGTTATGTTTATTCAATTTAGTAACAATGTTGTTAGAAAAAATCCTGCTTTATGTAACCTGCAGTTTCAATTATTGTTAACCCTGTCGCTATCTGCTGATTGTAACCCCTATGCTCATTGGCCCTGTTAGTTAAAATTTATAGCTTTTTCCTATCTTTCTCACCCTTATTAGGATGTGTTTAGCTTAATTTCTCCATTTATAGACACCTCCTGGTATGAAACTCCCTAAAATCCTCCCAAATTCCACACATTCCATGCTCTACCACATGTAAGCTAGCTGACCCCCTGAAATAAACTCTCTCTCTCACTTTCTCACTCTCTCTCTTGTCCATCCTGTCTCACTGTGTGTGATTTCTAGCAGAATGGAACATGGTCTTAATATTTTCAGAGATGTCACAGCTCTCGCCTTCAATAGTCTAGGGAATAAGAAAGACTGTTGCAAGACAGAACTAACAGACAGATCACATCAACCCTTGCTCATTTTTTGTTACTTTTGGTATCTGAATTGTTAAATATAAAAGTGAATGGACAGTGAAATAGCATCTCAGTGGTGGAGAATATACAAACAGAAGATCACTGTAAAATTACCAAAGTGCTGTATGTATTTTATATAAAAGAAGTTGCAGATGTCCTATCCCTGGAAATGTTCAAAATTAGGCTGGATGGGGCTCTGAGAAACATGGTCTAGTGGAAGGTGTCCCTGGAACTAAATGACCTATGAGGTCCCTTACAACCCAAAACATTCTATGATTCTATTTTCTCCCCCACTACCCAGGTAAATGCAACTAACCTTTCTTTAGCCTGTACAGATCTTGTACTCTTGTCACAGCTCTATGAGAACAAAACAAGCTGATTTTGGATCTGCATCTGTGTCTGTACACACCTGCATACATGTTACAGCAGGAACCACATGTCCAAATCAATGCAAGCACTTGACAGCCAGCACAGATTCAAAGAGCAATCTCTTACTGAGCTTTGTGTTATTTGTCACACCACATACATTTCAGGAACAAGTATAAGATTAAAACAGTCACCAGAGAGAAATGCTCATTGGCTGAAGCACTTTAATTTCCTCCAAAAGATCAGCTGTGCTGCTCAGCCACTTTTACAGTTGACAAGAGCTACAGGATAAACCTTCTGGAAAGCAGGTGAGTTTCCTTCTGATGTCTGAAGATAAGGAGCTCTATACCTACTTTTCTGTGACCATTGCTTTTTCAGAATACGTTCTGTTCTGATACAGGCAAACCAAGAGATAACAGCCTCTGGGAAAGACATTATCTGACAAAGACTAACTACATTGCTTGACTAATATCCACATCACTTGAGAGGGAGTATTTCGAACTGTCTGAGGCTCTGAGCTGGATCTCTAAGGAAATGCAAGGAGAACTCAGTGAGCCGTGACCTGCTGCCTGTGGCTACTTGTTTGTCCTCTTCAACAGCTGAAGTGCACCTGAACGAGCAAAGCAACCATACATAACACAGACGTCAAAAGATTATTAAGATTTCCATGCTGATAAAATGTGCAAAGAAAAATATTTCATCCAATACCCCCTACCTGTGTTCAGAAAACGAACTGCTGCATATGAAGCAACCCCTTGGTGCTAAGTGCATGGCTCTTACAGAAGATCCTGAAGCTGCACAAAAAAACACCCAAGCTTATTTTGCACAAAAGTGCCTTTATTTCAGATAAAATTTCATATTTATTCTGAAAATAAAGGGTGAAAGCAGAACCTGAAGGTGGTGTTCACTGCAAAGGTCAGCAACAATCTTAAGGTAAGCTAGGGTTCAAAGTACAAAGAATGAAGTACCCGACCTAAGCCCAAGAACCACAGAGTTTAAATATCTGTAAGTATTTACATTGATTCAATAGTATTTGATACATTACTGTAATTTTTAATTAAGTTACTGTAATTGGAGGGCAATTATACAAGTTGACCAACGCGTAAAACAGTTGCAGCCACTGAAACTTTACTGTAATCAAATGCAAGTTATAAAATCATAAAAAATGGTAGCATCTCGGGACCAAAAAAAAAAAAAAAACACCAAACCAAACCAAACAAAAAAACCCCAACCAAAACCAAACCAAAAACTAAAAAAAACCAAACAACTCCCTCCCAAAACAGAAACCCAAAAACAACCCTCCCCAAAAAGTATGCAAACATTCACCTCACTGAAAGACATCACACATAAGAGTGCTTAATTTCTAAAACAGTGCAGCCTTAGGTCAAGAATACTTGGGAAATATGACTTCTTAGTATAAATTTCCTTATATTGATATAAAAATATTCAATTATTATTATAGAGCTCAAATAATGTCCATCCCTATGTCAATAGAATAAAACACCTTTGTGACCAGCCTTTAAATGTAGCTGCAGACTCTTGTACCTAAAATTATATATTTGAAAAATTAACACACGAATCTGCTACTGATCTGCCACTATTCAAATATGTGTTAACTTAGGCTTACTTAAAAGGGAGAAAGAATACAAGACAGCAGCAAGCAAGACGAGAAGTTGTGCAATGTCCCTCACGGGAGATACTCAAGAACCGCCGGGACACAGCCCTGTGCAACGTGCTCTGGGATGACCCTGCTTGGGCAGGGCAGTTGGACCAGATAACCCTCTGTGGCCCCTTCCAACCTGACCGGTTCTGTGATGTGCAAAACAAGGCCAGACTGCAGGAGCCGGCAGTACTATTAATCAGGAACAAAAACCACCAAAGGCGTTGCTTTAAGTGACCGCTCTCTGCCTCCACACCACAGGGTTTCCAGAACCGCGCGGGCGGCTCACGAGCGGGCACTGAGGGCGGTCGGAGGCGGAACGAGGCGGCCGGGCCGGGCGGAGGCGGCGGGCGGGGCGGTGACAGCGGGCGGTGCCAGGGGGCGGTGCCAGCGGGCGGTGACAGCGGGCGGTGACGGGCGGAGCGCGCTCGCCTTCCGCCTCAGAGCAGCGGGGCGGCCGCGGTCGGGCCTGTGCCGGGGGCGGCTGTGGCTCCGCCGACGCTGCTGTTCGGCTGCGTAACTCCCTCCTTCCCTTCCCTCCCCTGCGGGCCCAGCGGCGCGATGGGTTCCCGGGCGTCCACACTGCTGCGGGACGAGGAGATCGAGGAGATCAAGAAGGAGACGGGCTGTGAGTGCGGGGCTGTGAGCGCGGCGGGGCGGGGCGGGGCAGGCAGTGCCGCGGGGGTCGGCGCCCGGAGCGGGGCCGCTCGCAGGGCCTCGGGCCGGGGGGCCCTGCCCGTCGCGGGTCGCGCCGTCCCTGGGCCGGGACCCCGCCGCCCCCAGCTGCCGGGGCCGGACATGTCTGGCAGGCCTGCCTGGGAAGACGCCGCTCGGCTCGCTCCCCGCTGCCGGTAGCTGGCAGGAGTAGCGAGATCCCAGCGGGATGGAAGGGAAGCAGTGCTTTTGGTATCCGCAGTATTGCATTTGGGCAGAGATAATTCGTTGGGTTTTGAAGAGTCGTCTGTCTCAATGTTTGGTACTGGAGTTCCTCTCCAATAGCTGTTTTTAGCCCGAAAAAGCTCTCATTGTATAGTAAATGTTTTTCCCAAGTGTTATTTGTTTCATAGGCTAGTGCTGAAGTTATCTTAAGGTTATTCAGAATAATGAATGCTGAGTGGTATTTAAACAGGATGGTAATGTAACTTGTGAGAGATAGGTGTGGTTAACTAAAAAAAGTGAAAATCCTTGTACTTGCCAGCAACTGGAAGAGCATTATTCAAGCTGGTCTATAGTATTTAGCCTTTACCTTATAGTGTTTATTTGATCGAGTTGTTCTTTGTAAGCATAAAATACCTTAGAAAAGATGAAACTCTGTTGTTGTTCAGTTGCCTGATAGAATGAAAACTTGAGAATTCTGTAAAATCCTGAATGATAGGAAATGGAGAGTGCCTTCCTAACTAGTTGGAGAGGGGAGGTCATAACATCGTAGGTATTGCTTTGCTGTTTGCTCCCCCAGGAACCGTTTCAGGTAAACATGGTCTTCCCAGATGACATTTTTCTTCTGCGTATGCTTGCTGATCTGTTCTAGCTACTTGAAAATGCTTTCCTCAGTTTTCTTTTCAGTATAGATGGTATCATATATTCTTCTTAGGTGTTAGTTTTTTTGTGTCAGGAAAATGAATGACTACAGAAAAGGAGTGGAAGAAAACTGAGAGCACTGGCACTAGTGTAGTGGAAGGCTGAATGAGTTAACATAATTTCCATGATCCTTTTTCCATCTGTCAAAGGAACCTTCTACAGGAAGGCTGTGATAAACAAGTAGGAATATCAAAGTCTACTTATCCAGCAATAACTTACTGTGTTTATTTTTAAGCACAAACAGTATAAAGATAGCCTCCTCATAAAGATGCTTCAAAAACCAAATCCCAAATCTGCAGTGTTTTTCCAAAAGGTTTTACATTTTTCCTCATGCAGCTATTTGATTTATTGTCTGTAGTATTTTATTCCTAAAATTTTACTTACATGATATTTAAATAAATACCATTAAGATGGCTATATAGGTATTCTAAACAATAAAATCACTTGACTCTAGTCAGCCTCTAAATGGTTTTCTTGTCTCATCAAAGTGGGGAGCTCAAAGTACGATCAGGAGTTCAGCTTTGTGGTGTGAGTTTGGTTCATTTCCCTGTATTTTTATCCATTCAATTTTATAAGTAATACCACTTTGGTAATCAATGATTGCTAATCTCTGAGTCATGCTTGCTTGCAAGTCATCACAGCATGTCTTGTTGACTTATCTTTTTTTTTTTTTCTTTCTCTAGCCTGTAAGTACAGTCTAGGAACGTGATTTTTCTCTGCCTTTTATACTTCTCTAGGTAGATGGAAAATTCCAAGAAGCTTTTAGAACTGTTGCACACTTCATAGAGGTGAAAATAGTTATACAAGGTGGGAAAAATGACAGGCACTGATTATCTGGATCAGAGTTCACAGGGAGAATATTCAGTAACACTACCTTACCAGACTGTCCTGTGGTTTGTTAGAAACTTGATGCTGCTGGTGGTTTACCCACTAAGGAGCTTGAGAAAGGGACTTTTACTACTCGTCCATATTGAACTGATAGTCTGGTCAGTGCTCCTAAGGATTCTTTTTTTGGCCTCCTTGTGGTGAAATGTGTCTTCTTCAGTTCATCTGGGATAGGGATGAGGCACTGAATAGAATACTTAAACAATTCAATTGAGTTCAACTATGGAATTATACAACTGTTCTCTTGTTAAATTTTATGTAGCACAAAACTATGATGGCTATGATAGTAACATGTGTGAGAAACTGTATGGTAGAGTTCTTTAGCAGAATGGATTGAAAAGATGTCTTTTAGGGGATTTGAAGCAAAGTCTTTCAAAAGCCATACAATGACACTTAATCTGTTGAATGAAATTAATTTGGATTAAAGTTCCATATTAATTTTTTTTATGCTGTGGTGAAAAAAAGAGTTGCTAAGCCTGAAGTTGACAGTCCTAAATGTTTTATGAAGTTGTATGGAAACCGTTTGCTTTGCATATAAACATTCTGAAATTGGAGTTTGAAAAAACCTTAAAATCATCCTAATTGCTTTTGTATTTCAGTAACAGCTATAAGAAACAGGTAAGACATCCAAGATGTTGCTTGTCTACATTCTGTTGAAAGTTTTTGGAAAGCCACTGGAATGTAACAGTATTCAAACTATTTTGTCCACACCCTTTGTTTCCATACTTTGAAACCTTCTACTTAAGTGTTAATAATAAACTAATGCTCATATCTGAGTTTAGGGGAAAAAATATTTGTGTGGTAATAGGTAATGGATTTTTCTGATGGATATTAATATATTTTCTAAGTATATAAATATATTTGAGTTTATGCTGCTGTTTTAGACAAGAGTTTCAGTGGCCAATTGCTAAAAACTTCACAATGATTTAACAGAATAGAGGGTACAGTTCCTAATTTAGAGGTCTTGACTTAAATTTTCAGAAGGACCTTGGTGGCTAGCAATATAGATAAAATGGTATTTCAGCTAGCTTTAAGAGGAAGAAATGTGAAAATCTTTATTTTTGCATGAGAATGTGCTGAAAAATGTTTAGTGATGCAGCTTTCATAAGGGGTGAGAGCCACAAGGAAATTAGGAAAGCATACGGTGGTAGACCTGAATCATTTTCCTTTCTTGTAGAGCTATGACGTGCTTTTTGTCTAGTATGACGTTAACAAAAATATCACTTCTCCTGTCAACAGCTATTACTATTTCTCACATAATAGCTGTTACAGAGGTGTTCCAAAAATGGAGTTGCTGACATTAGTTTGGAAATGGTAGCTGAGTGGAATTCTAATCACTTTCTTTGTGTACAGGTGTACAGATCTGACTCCAGCCTGTTCTTTTTTCATCATCAGATATTGTTTTTGCATATAAATCAGAAATAATTTTGAACTAAATCAGAGATGCAGAAGTTTGAAGTCTTTCTAATACTGGTACTTGTTTTCTGTGAGTGTGTTGCTTAACTTGAAATTGAGCAAGCTGCCCAGTTTGATGGTAGAGAGGTTGCTTAGGTGGAACTGAGCAAATTGACCAATCCTATGTGAAGAATGAAAGCTGAAGAAGGTGGAGGGTAAAAAAAACCTGAAAAACAAACCAGTTGCTGGCAAGTCTTCCTAAAGGAGGGAATGATTGAACCTAAACAAATAGCCTTGAGAAAGAACAAACCTGAGAATATAAATTTGCCTTGCTTGTCACAGGTCAAACAGCTACTGTGCAGCCTGTTCTCAAATAAGTTTTAGCAAGTAGCAAAAGCATTGTGCATGTGCTGATGAAGGCGTCTTAAACAAATAGATCTGAAAACGACATTAGGTTCTAGTTTAACATTGTAGAAAATCACGCCTTTACTGAGTAAACATTAACATTCAATTAAGTCTTATTTCATGTATTTATTAACTTGATCAGAAGAGACTGAAAAGCCGAGATCTCCTGCAGGGCCTTGTGGTTTAACCCCAGGTGACCATGAAGTATGACAGTTGCTTGCTCACTTCCCTGCCCTGAATGGGGAGGAGAATTGGGCTGGGGGGGAAGAGTTGCAAGAAGGTAAACCCCATAGGTTGAGATCAGAACAGTTTAATAATTGAAATAAAGATATAATAATAATAAAAATGTTAATAATAACAATAATAATACTAAATGTAATGAAAAAGGGAAAGATATAAATAAAACCCAAGAAATACAAGTGAAACACAATATGACTGCTCACCACTTGCTGACCAATGCCGAGCCAGTCCCTGAACAGCAGTCGGCCCCTCCTGGCCAACTCCCACAGTTTATACACTGAATATGACGTTCTATGGTATGGAATCTCCCTTTGGCCAGTTCGGATCAGCTGTTCTGGCTGTGCTCCCTCCTAGCTTTTTGTGCACCTCCTCACTGGCAAAACATGGGAAATGAAGAAGTCCTTGGCTTAGAGTAAGCACTACTCAGCAGTAACCAAAGCACTGGTGTGTTGTCAACATTATTCTCATATGAAATCCAAAAATCACGGCACTGTACCAACTACTAAGAAGAAAATGAACTCTGTCCCAGATGAAACCAGGACAGGCATTCTTTCAGTGTTAAAGGAATTGCTATTCTGTATAGGTTTATCCCACTCATGTGGACTATTCTAAAGATCTAGCTGTCTAATATCTTGGATTGTCTAATATCTTGGTAATGTTGGCATAATTATGCTGAACTTAATACTGGCTTTGTAATTTCTGTTTCAGATGCAGATTTAAAAAGGTTGCAATAACTTTCTGCTTGCTTTGTGTCCCAGCTCATTCTGAAATTTCTCTAGAAATAGGCTTTTTATTTTTTAATCCATTGTCTTAAAGCCTGAAAACTACTTCTGTGAGCAGCTGGCTCACAAAAGGTTGGGTGCAAAGGGTTATAGCAAATGGAGTTACATCAGGCTTGTGACTGGTCACTAGTGGGATTCTACAAGACTCTATTTTAGGGCCAGTTCTCATCAGCGTCATAAAACAACTTGTACTTAGGATTTGAAGGCATACTGAGAAGATTTGCTGATGACACTAAATTGGGAGGAGCTGTTCACTCCCTCAAAGGGAGAGATCTTGACATGTCAGAGTGCTGGGCACCAAACTATTGGTTTAATTTAGGATCTAAAAAACACTATTAGATTTAATAATAAATCTGTTGTTGGTTCTGAGTTCTGAAACAAAACCTTTTTGATTTCTTCTCTCTGGTGACCAATGATCTGACCTGAGGGAACAGTGTAAAAATGTGGCAGGGAAGGTTTAGGTGGATATTAGAAAAAGGTTCTTCACCCAGGGAATAGCTGGGCACTGGAACAGGCTCCCAGAGAAGCAGTCACAGCACCAAGCCTGACAGAGTTCAAGAACAATGCGTTAGGCACATGAAGTGATTCTTGGGGTGGTCCTATGCAGGGCTAGGAGTTGGACTTTGATGATCCTTGTGGGTTCCTTCCCACTCAGGATATTGTATTATTCTATAAACATCAAAATTACCAAACGTTAAATTCAGGCAGTTCTGTAAGGGAAGAAAAGTGAAGGCATAAAACCTCTCTGACCACTTTCCTGACACAGAGAAACTGAGTGTAAAAAAGACAACAGGAGTAGAGATAAGCAAAAGAGAAGGAAAGATACTATAGCAGAGATCTGCAGTGTCATGAATGATGTAGAGGCCATCATTGTAGGCTGTGTCCAGATTATTTCTAGCCATAAAGGAATTAAAGGAAATAAAGTGGAACTATGAATCAAATATTTTTCTTTTCAATTGGCATTTACTGAGTCAGATAACTGAAAAATGTTAAAGATCGAAAATAGAAGTAGAAGACAGTTAGACAGATTTTTGAAGAATGAGCTTATTTGTGGGTTCTTGAGTATTAAGCTGTGATTTATAGCTCAGGAAGTCCCTAAATGCTGATTGCCATGTGCTTCCAATGTAAGTTTTTCTGCGTGATTTCTTTTTTTGAACACAGCTTCTGCTGACAGAGTAGTTCAGTGTAATGAAATCTGCTCCTGAGGAACCACTGACATGCTAATTTGTCCGTCTTTCTTTTTTTTCTTCAGTCTCCCACAGTCAAATCACCCGCTTGTACAGTCGCTTCACTAGCCTGGACAAAGGAGAAAATGGCACTCTTAGGTAGGTATTGTCACTAATTCAGCTGTCCTTGGCATTGGCACATCTGTAGTGGTGACTTGCTATTGCAGGATGCCTGCATGTTTTCCTCATGTAGTAAATCCCTGAGGCTGTTATAACAGGTTCTTTTATACCTACTGTCTACATGGACATTGAAGTTTCTTTTCTTTTATGAAAGGTTTCATTGTTGAACTGAGGTGCTCTAAATATCAATTGTCTTTATGTAGTGTTGAAGGTTTGTAGCAGTTAATACAAGGAAGGTTAGATTTGATATTCAAAGTCTTGTAAAAATGTTCAGAATTGTTAAACAACATTTTTAGATTGTTATTTCTTACCTTTCTTTATATCTTGTTTTATAATAATTGTTACAAGAATGGTTCTGATGTGTGTTCTTTATCTTGGCTTTCATAACAAAAAGACATGTTCTTACTTGTTTCTGATATCCAGTGTCTTTTAACACTACTTGGATCTGCAATCCATTTACTATACTTAACTTTGCAGCTCTTGGTGAACACCCATATCTGTTAGTATGCTCAAAAATTATAAAAAAGAGCCAGAACCAAGTCACTGTGACTAAACAAACATTCTGTTCTTAGAAGTGGTAGTGCAGGATATTCTAAGGCCTTTAAAGTGTTTGTCTCCTGTCAACAATTTGAAAACTACAGAAGTGAACTGGTTTCCTGCAGCTTAATCAATTAAATAAAGATGAGTCTTTATCTGTGAAACATTTTCCATATTGATGGACCGAGTCTGCTGTAAAGAGTATTCTCAACAAAAAGGTAAACTCTAGTGAGATGATTGCCTGTTAAAATATATCTCTACCTGCTGCTGTTCTCTAGCCTTCCCCCACTCTTGTGGATTTTGTTTCCCATTCACCATATAACCACAGTGCACAGGAAAGCTGGAGATGGTTCAGGAGAGAATAGGAAGGGGAGAGAGTAGAAAGGGGAGAAGAACCTTGTTGTAGCATAGTATATGGATCTGGCTCTTATGAAGTTAATTTCTTTCATAGCAACTCTATCCCAGTCAAATCCGGTAAATATAGATTCGGGGATCACCTGAGGTTTTGTATGTGATCTTGTAAAATATGACTCTAGGATGCACTATAAACCCAGAAAAGCTCAACCTACCTATAAACCAACCTAAACTGTAATGCTAGAATTGCCTCTTAAAAGATGAAAGAGGCATGTTGTAAGACACGTGGCCTTTGGCAGTACTGTTGGCTTACTGCAGTTTCCTCTCCTGAAGGAAATGCGAAGTTCCTGCTGGTCCCACAAATTGCTGATTTCTCAGCATTTAAGTAATTGGATGTGGAGTTGTGCTGTAAACAGGACTACTGAGTGATTATTTTGGGTTAAAAACTCTCCCTTCCCTTTTGGAATGTATAGGTTTTGAAGATGATTGACTCCAGTGATTTGGACTGTGGCTGTACTGTAAATATCTGGATGTGTATAGCTGAAGGGTTGATAAAATGGTTTGTGTGTATGGAAAAAAATAGCTTGGGATGGGATATGCAGGAACTTCCTAAGCCCACTCTGACACTAAAGCCAAGGTATCACATACATTGTAGCATTGTCAATTCTGACATAGAGATCAGTTGATATTGTAGGTAAGGTTAATATTTCATAAGTCTTAAAATTGAATTATTAAACAAAAACCCTTTAACAGCCTTTTCAAATTTTACATGTGGGTTTAGTACTCACTTATGGATAAAGGTGATGGCTACCAGACTAGTCCAGCACAATTTGAACCTAGCACATGTTCCTCCTCAACTCTTCCCTCCAACACTGAATTCACTTACTGAATCCATAAAGTTTGTATAAAATATTGCAAGATACAAATAAAGATTTATATAAAGATTGTAATCAGCTTACATAAAAGGAGTAATTGATTAAATATGCTATGAGTGTCTGCTGCACAATGCTTAGTTTCACAGTATTATGCATCAGGAGGAGTTTGACTTCCATTGTTAATAATCATGTGCTACTTTGGAAAGGAAGGAAGATTGTTTGGAAAATCCCAGCAACTGTGCTAATTATGATCCCTTAACTTGCAGTCTTGACCCCTAAACATAGCCCACTCTGAAATATGTCTGACTTAAGATTGGCATTCAAATTTTTAAACTTGTTCTGGTACCCACAACATGTGGGAACTATTAAGTTTAGGTAATGGAAAACTACTTCCCATAAAAAAAGAAAGAATGAGAGGAAAGTAAGAACTACAGCTTGAAAGGTCATAGATGTTGGTTTCTTAAATACAGATCAAAGAGAACTTGCTGCTTTAAGACAAGTAGGACTAAGTTATCACTTGCTTATTACCACCCAACCATTCAGAAGGTATGTCTCCTGTTAGTTTCCTGTAAGCAAGAGTTACTGTTTCCCTCAGGATGACTTATGCCTTTGACTTACCAATCAAACATGACAAAATCACTCATGTGACTATGATTAGGAAAAGAAGTGTTAGGCAGTTCCTTATGGCATGAAATAAATCTTTAGATGTGTACCACCTTTCTGAAGCAGGGCAGGGTAAAGAGCACTTTATACGGAAGATCTGGTAGATGATGATTAATCCAGGTAGTTCTGGAACTATAATCAAAACCAGAAATCTTTCCTAATGAGATGTTTCTACCCAGTGTACATATGTGAGTTTCAAGGCACTTCAATTTTAAAGAGTTACATAATTGAAATATTAGACATGGTTATTGATGGAGACAAAACTTCATATGCCTTGTTTTTGCTTTCTTTTTTTCCTCTCTCATCCTTATTCTCTAAATAACTATGCTCCACTTTTACCTGTCAATTCTTTTTAAAGTGTAGAAAAATTGTATATTTTTCCTTAGCTTCATTTTTACTAAATAAAATGCGTAAGTTCCCTCAGACTCGCTAAGGGACTGAAAAAAAATCATGTAAAAGACAGGACAAAAGTGCTCTTTTGAGTATTCTTTTGTCACCTTTGATTTTAATATTGTGACATGCTGAATTGCCAAAACAAAAGGTGGGGTCCATATCCTTGGATGTCCATAGCTACATCTAAGTTGTGAAATCTGGAACATACTTGTTCTGTCTACATCCTAACTATAGCTCAGGTGGAAATCAGTGTGCCTGTTCTCGTATTTACAGGCTGATTTTCAGTATGAGGAAGTAGAAGTGTATGACCAGGATGTGTTTGCTTCAGTGAGTCTCCTTGTTGGGCTGGTCATGAAGTGTACACCACACAAGAATACATCTGTTCCAAAGTTTATCTAACTAATAAGTAGCTCTAGACAGACGTGTATAGAGCTCTAAAAAGGAGATACTTGTCTAAAATGCTATTTTTGCACATAACTTTTGCGGGGAACCTCCCACTTAACAGTAGTTTCTTGTGCACTGGGGAAATGACGGATTAAGCACTTCTGAAATATTTTTTACTGGACAGTAATCGGTGTAGCCTGTGGAAGAAGGAGGGAAGGGAAGTATTCTGAAAGCTGGTACCTACAGAGAATAGATACACTGAGCTGTTTGTGCATATCTCATGCTTATGAAAGCTGTTCACTAGACTGTGTTTCCTGGAGAACTTAAGAAGGCCTCTGGTCCTGCGAGAAGGGTAACATGAGCTACCCAGGCCATCTGTTACCCAGGCCATCTTTGTCAGTTAATTGAACCATCTCGGTCTGGAATGGTGGCAGGCTTGTTCATATTAGTTCAAACTGATATTGCAAGATTGCAAAGTAAACCGTAAGAGCTAGCTTTCTGAATGTGGAATTCTTTTGCTTAAGAAAATGCGAAGCATTTTTAGCTTTATCAAAAATAGACAAGGCAGGAAGGATATGGGTTTGGATTGGAAAAGATAGGGTACAAGAATAGTCTATACTTCCATCCTCAACCATGCTTTATGCACCCTGCCTTTTTTTTTTTCCTTCCCTATTGCTCATCTAATTATCACCTTTTCACATACTTCTGGGCCTAATGTTTATGAACCAATTACTGCTCTGATACTTAAGCAACTTTTAATATTTGCGTAGAGCATGGATAAGGATGAAGTTAAATGAGATGGCTGACACAATTGTGAAAGAGGTGGAAGCCCATATTCTTCCCCTGTAACTTCTCCAGGCTCCCAGCACCTCTTTGGCAGCTGTGGTGCTCTTAGATTTTTTTTTTTTTTAAGTTTTTTGAACTGCCTTAAGTTTTGAATTCAACAGAAAGATAATTGGGAGGATGGAGAGGAGGAAGGTAGGGAGATTCTTTAGAAGGGATGCATTAAACCACCAAAAGGTTAGCTGAATGAGAAGGCTGACGTTAACAAGGGAAGGGAGCAATGGAACCTCTTCAGTTTGACCAACTGTTTGACCAGCTTGCACAATACACCTTACTGCTTTTAATTATTTCCCTTCTTCAAGTAATTTCTTGTTACCTTTATCTTCTGGCCATCTTTCCTTTCATCTAGCACTTCTGATTTGCATATGTTTAGGGTTTTTTTTCCTCTCCATTATTTTTCTTTCCCTCAGCTCTAGAGAGCCCTACCCTCCTTATCCCTGGTGAGGTAACAGTGTTTTGCTACCATCTAGAAGTAGCAGAAGGATGAACAAAAATAAATGGAAGAAAAAAGAGGTCTGGTAGGTTTCTTGCAGTCTTTGGGGTAAGGATCCCTATGTACGGTAGGGATGTGCTTTGTGCCTTGGAGGGTATACTCATGCTTAAGAATACTTGTTGTGCTCAGAATCTACGAATTCTTTGCTGCAAAGTATGTCTAATTGTGGATACACTGGCGTATATATTAAGTCATTGGCCTGCATAGTGTTCACATGCAGTTAAAGGTGCTTTGCATGTTGCATTTAAGGAAGGATTTGGTCAGAGCCAGGTTCCTGGAAAGATACCTTAGAAGAGCCTTGTTGCCCATTAAGTAGAGGGCATTAAATTTCCTGTAAGCTCCGGCTTCAGCCGGGTGAAGCTGGTCCCTGATGACTGCAGTAAGCCTTAGTTTTATAAAGGGGAGAATAACTTCCCTCATGCATTCATTTGCTTTTATGGCTGTTACAGCTATTTCAGTTATAACACTCACTCAGTAATGTGCTCTTAATAAGCAGAAGTGGTCTACTGCAATTCTGATAATGACAGGACAAATAGATTTGAAACCTGGGGAGTTATTTGTGGTTAATTGTTAATCCCCGGTTAGAAAGCAGAATAACTAGAGACTGATATGCTCAGTGTGAACTGAGGCCAAACACTAAGAAGTAGTGATATGCAAGTAAAAAATTGTGAAGCATTAGGATATGCTTTAAATGGAAGAGAGGGCAGCTGCTACTTTTAGGTTATAAATGTTAGCATTGACACTGAAATTCTGTTGTTAAAATATTGTTACTAGGACATGGGTTTTCCACATGACTGCATCTCCTGCTTAAATCACTAATGCATACTTTGCCCTTCAGCTATAGCTCAAAATGCAGGAGACCTGAAGGGTCTGGTAACAAGTTGATCATGCTATATGGATGTTAACTTTGCCTGTTAAAAATAACTGGGACCTGGCCAGAGCAGAAGTTTACTGGAACTTCAAAATATGGTCAGATCACTCTATTTAGAAGGTCAAACAGTTTAACCAGGTTGTAACAGATATATTGTAACTGAGACTCTTAACAGCAGGGCTGTGGTGTGACCGGGTGCAAGGAGTGCTTTAGAATACATTTAAAACTAGATCGTCTTGCTTCTCTGCCTTTCCCAAGCTAGACTAATGATAAGGTCAGCCAATTCCTTTTTTCTCGTCTTTAATATCACTGCATTATAAAAGCCGGTATACTTAAATATACTCAAAATTTGTTTATGCCAACTTTTTGGTATAATAACAACATGACTCAAACCTTGTTACTAATTCATTTAGTGAGCATAGTTTTCAAAAGTAGCAAATATCCAGGAACCAAGTTTGAGACTTTGACCCAAACTTCAAAATCAGCAGGACTGCATTTGACTTGAAGGGAATCGCCAGTATTTCTGGAGATTGGGCAGGAAATATCAAGTTCTGCATTCAGACAGAATAGGGTGGGTTTTTTACAGCTTTATCCCCTTGCTGTTGGCAATTTAAAATCTAAATAATTATGGAGTACATCTTGTACTAACTGATAAGTTGCTGTGTTCTGTTGTAGTGAAAAAAACAACAAACCAAACCTGTTCACTGAGACACATTTGGTGCATCTGCCTTGGTCACGCCAAGATTATCCCACTTCCCTGTCACTGACAGTCTCTTAGGTTGAAAGAAAAGATGAATTATTACTGCAGTTCTAATAATAGAATGAACCATATGTTCATGTCATACTGATCTAAAATGTGTATACGGTACAACTCATGATGTCTTTCAGATCAGAGAAAGTTATAACAATGTGTTAATATTGTGCTGTGTATATATAATCATGATCAGAAAAGAATGGCTTGCAAGAGCAGTGAGTATTTGCATGTACTGCTGAAGTTATATCTGGTGTACAAGCACCTGTAAAAGTGTAAATTTACTACTTTAAAATTCACAGCTTGGTTGAAGCTGAAATAATCTGAATTTTGGGGCTTATGATAATGTATAAATTCGTTGCATAAACAAAAAAAAAAATCTATTGGAACCTGCAGATAACCTTTGCTATGGTTGGAGGAGTATGGTATTGTCCCAGAATCTGAAATGAGGCGGTCTGGAAAAGTCATGACAACTCAAAAGATTTAGTACCAAGATAATTATTAAAAAAACCCAATCATTATTTTCATTTTGAAACCATAATTTCCTTCAAAGCCTTTTCAGGAGCTTTCTTTTTCTTACATTGCAAATTAGTTGGCATCATTACAGTAAGGTTTCTAGCACAAACAATGTTAGTGTCTGAGAAGTGCTGTTAACGTGATAAATGAACACTGCTAGTTTGTAATGGAATACAGGCTTGGCATTGTCTTTTGCTTTGTTTTGTGCCATCAGTCATAGGGAAAACATAATTTAAAGAGTTACACTTTCAAAACCACCAAGTGTCTTGCTGCAGAAATAGAACTCCATGGATGTTTTACTGTGAATTCTTTTTAAGCAACTTCTTCTCTGACTTCAACTTTATGCAGACTTCTTGTGTTCTTGCTTCACTTAGCCGTGAAGACTTCCAGCGGATTCCAGAGCTTGCCATCAATCCGCTTGGAGACAGAATTATCAATGCCTTTTTTCCGGAAGGGTGAGTTCCAAACTGCATTTGTGAGCAGGAACAAAATTTATAGTTCATCAGAAGTTTTGATAGGAGCGAAATGCTGCTAATAAAAGCTCAGAATTTGAATTTACTAATAATTGAACACTTCAAACTTGTCATGCAGTGTGTGTGGGTACATGGTTTCCTCATCATATTTTCATTTTCTAATGAAAAATACTTCATGACATGCAAGACTTTTTCTGTGCTTTTTTTAATTGACAAACTCAGGCTTCTCTTAAAGCAAATTTATGTCAACACTATTTTATGGTTAGTAGCATTGCAGTTAACTAAGTAGGTCTTATTATATCTAAGTGTGCCGTTGTTATTAGATTGGCTTTTTTGGTTGATTGCTTTTAGATTTTCATTACATTTCAGACCTAGCTTATGACATTTTTAACACAAATCCAAAGAGATGATCAGATTTGCAGTCTCTCCTTCATTATACCTCTTGGGATTGTTTTATGGAATCTGCTTCTGTTCTTGAACACAATTGTCATTACTGATTGATGGAAATTGGATTGTCTAATCCAGTTATAATATATCAGCTAATACCAGGTAGGGTTTACTGAGTAGAAAGCAGGAGTCCTGGAAAGTACTTACATGGCCAGTTCCCACAGAAAGTAGAGAAGAGAATTCTTTGTCAGAGAGCAGTGAGCAACGGCAGCCCCACAGGCAGGAGCCAAGCGTGACAGCAAAGCTGGAAGGGGTCACGTAGTTGCTGTCAAAGGGCATGCACCTGAACAAGAATAGCAGGGCAGGTCCAGTGACTGTTGTCAGGTCAGCCAACAGACCAGTGTTTGACAGCAGTGAAACTAGTTTTAAGTCAATTCACGAAATCAGGGTCCAGATCAGCAAGATCCATTGCTACATTCAGGCATAGCTGCAGCATAGCTCAGGCAGGGGCTAAAGGTGAGGGCTTGAGCTTCAATAGAACCACAACAGCAGGCAAGGGGAGGGGACCCCTCAACAAGACTTCTCACAGTTGTTTTTTTTACACATCATACTCCAGAACAGCATGATCCCAGCTTGCAATAGCATAGGCAGCCAAACCCTGGGGGGGGTGGGAGTGGAAGAATTCATATGTCTTGATGTTTCGGACATTCATAGTCTTCTTTTCTGAAATGAAGAGCCTGTATAAGCTATGCTAAAACTGACCTCCTGAAATGCTTATGCAGAGAGGACCAGGTGAATTTCCGTGGATTCATGAGGACACTAGCCCACTTCCGACCCATAGAAGATAATGAAAAGAGCAAAGACCAGAATGGACCAGAACCACTCAACAGCCGAAGTAACAAGCTCCACTGTAAGAAACATGAATCTTTCTATAGAATCAATTCTTTTTTATTTTCTATTTTTCCTTAGGAAGAGAGGAAAGGGACTTGGGATCTTGCATATAGTTGTTTCCTGTGGAATGATATCCTCTGTGATTTTATTTTTTTTTATTAACTTGGAATCTTACCTGTTCAGAATGTCAACAACTGAGCCATCGCTGCACTGTAATTCAGTAGAGTTGTTTGAGTCTTGAAATATGTATAGTCTTTGCAAAATGTCTCATAACAGAAGTGTTTCAAAATGCTTTGCATTCAAAGTTATTTCAGATTTAGAAGCTACATCCCATACATGAATATGCTTTTCTGCTTCTTTTTCCAGTCTTCCATATAATACAGGGTTTTTTCCTCACCTTCAGCTGAGTACTTTCTTAAGTATTTGGATGTCTGCCTACAGTATATGATCAGAATGCTCTTTCTTGCTAATCAAATTTGGCAACAGTCCTCAGGGCACTTAAAATTTCTGTCATATCTCATCCAGAATAGTCAAAGAGAATAAATGGTAATGTAAAAGTGGTTCTTCTGAAATTAAAGGGTTGAATGTATTATAATGATAATTAAATTTCCATGACTCGGGGTTTTGAGGAAGTACCCTGGAAGCAGAGTGCTTCTGAAAGTAAAATTTTTCCATTATTGTCAGTAATGCTATTCATGTTTGTGGTAATCACAGTTTATGGAACTGAGATGAGTTTTATGCTGAATTAAAATTCTAAGCTAATTCTCTTAAAATATTTTACAAATAGTTTCGTTGTTTTTCTTTTAGATAAATCTTTTGTTATGAAGAAAAATAATGGCTCTCAAATTTAAATGCTCTTTCTTTCTTCCCTATAGTTGCTTTTCGATTATATGATCTAGATAAAGATGACAAGATTTCCAGGGATGAGCTTCTTCAGGTAAATAACACAGGGCTGCTTTGAATGACTCAGTCATGACCTCCTCTGTGACATCACACCCTCGAAGAAAGAAGAGGGGAGTTACACCAGTTTTCTCTAAAGAAAATCCTGGAGGAATTTGGTGGCTAGTTGCTTACCTCCTGGTTTAAAGCTTTAGTTATGGTAGGAGACTTTAATCTCATTTGGTAGGCTAGGCAGATCCTGTTGGAAGTGATACCTAAATATTAAACAGATATACTAAGCCGCTTAAGAATACCTTCAATAACTTTGAAAGGTGCTTCTAACAGTACTTCAAAGGAACAATCATTGAGATGGGTTAGGTTGTTTGCCTGATCCTCTGCACATCCTCTCAATAAAACTTCTTGAAACTGCAGCACCAGCAATCAAAGTTCAGCAGTGCTGCATATATATGAAACTGGGCTTGACCTAGGTGTAATTACATACTACTAATCCTGGGAAGTACACATGGCAATTTGTGGTTCCTGATGTAGGACAACGATTTGCTTTTGACTGGAACTGCCCTCTTCTATCTGCACAGAGAATGCTTTACTTATGGTGGAGAGTAATGGCAGTTACTGTTTTACTGTTTTTCAAGATTCTTGTAGGCAACTATCTCAAACAGCAGATATTCAATCAAATGATGGTATGTTTTGTGGGGAAAAAAATAGAAACATTGGACAGAATGACTCATTTCTTGTTCCTAAAGCTTTCGCTTACTTCTGCCTCTTCCTGCTGCCTACTGAAAAAGCAGGATTCTTTGTCAGTGGTGAATGTAAAAGGAAGTTGTCTTTCTTGAAAGCCTTAGTGTACAAAGGGCAATAGAAATCTGTCTAGAAATTACTTCCATGAAAATCTGGTATAGTGTTGACAGTACACACAAGGAAAAAAACACTAAGAATACTTCTGTTCCTATGTCAATAATTATTTCTGCATTACAGGTACTACGGATGATGGTTGGTGTAAATATTTCAGATGAGCAGCTGGGCAGCATTGCTGACAGGACAATCCAGGAAGCTGATCAAGATGGAGATAGTGCCATCTCCTTTGCAGAGTTTGTAAAGGTTCGTAAACAACATTTGTAATGACTAAATGAAACTGTTCAGTAACAAGCAAGTCATTCAGACTCAAATGCAAATAGAAACAGAGAATAGTTGTACCTGCATTTGGGCAAAGCTTTTTGCTATCTTTTCCTTCCCTTTATTAGTTGTGGGGTTTTGTTTTGTTTTTTTTTTAGTACTGTCGGGGTACTAATAATTAGCCCACATGTTTCTTCATACTCTTACATGAAGCTACAGCACTGAATATACTGAAGAATTTTTACTTTTTCTTTTGCAACTGCTTCTTTCTATACAAGTAGCCTGACTAGACCGTTACAACAGAGTAATTCTGCTGCTGTAATAATACTGATGAGTTTTCACTTGTAGATTTCATTTATTAGCAACACAACTAATACCAGTATTCAAGTTCCTAGCTCTAGTCCTTCTGATAGTCAGGAATACATAATAATTGGGAGCCATCAGATAGTCAGTGGAGAAAGTTGTCCTGTAGCAGAACAAGACTGTATCGACAAGAGGAACCAGACTTACCTTGGAGATGCACAAAAACCAACAGAAACAAGTTGCAACATGGGAAATTGTTGTTAGCTTTAAGGAAAATGTTTTACCAAGGGGATGATCATAGCTGCTGAAAATGTAGAAATTCCTTCCTTGGAGAAATTTGAAGCTTAACCAGACTAGACCCTAAGCAACCTGATTTACTTGGCACCGCTTTAAGTAGGAGGTTAGGGAGTTGGACTAAAAAACCTCCAGAGGTCTTTTCAAATGTAAATTACTCTAATCTTGGAATCACTGAAGTCTACTGCCTGAAATGTCCTGGAGCAGAGTACTGTCTTCATGCCTCAGTGTTCATGGTGATTTCGTGAATGAACTTGCCACCCCAGTTTTACAGAGACCTGCATCAGTGATGCTGTGGTCTTGATTCTTGCTCTTCAGTGGCTACTCATGCCCCTTCCTCTACTCCATTCTCCCTTGTGTTTCCTGGCTGGGCATTCCCACACAATCTAGTTTTGGAAATCTAGGCCTTTCTGTGCTGTTGGCTGACTGAAACTGTATTAGTTACATTTTGATTGATAGCCTTCTTTGCAGCTTTGATAGCTGAAGTTCCTTCCCTTGGGAGGACCTTAGTCCATAATGAAAAATAGCAGTCTCTAGGTGAAAGACTGGCATGCTAAATTGAAGACATCCCATGTTCCTGCCCATTTCCTCTATACTAGAGTAAGAAACCTTGTAGGAGAGATGTACAGTAACTTCAGTAGCTGTTTCTCAATTTTATTGCAGGTTTTGGAGAAGGTGGATGTAGAGCAGAAAATGAGCATTCGATTTCTTCACTGATGGATGGAGAACCTATTCCTTTCTACTCCGACTATGTAATGAATAGAACTTCATTTTATCCTTAGCACCATCCCCCAGAGCATTGCTACTGGTGCATATACAATACATCTCCAACCCCTCCCTGATTTGTTCTACCAATGTGAACATTCCCTGTGCATCAGGAACAAAGGGAAATGGCTGCTGTGCAACTTGGAAAAGGAGCTTTTTTTAATGTTTTCCTTCGTGGTTTTTTTACCCTTTCTCTTGTCTCTTTCTGCACTACTGTTTCAGTAAAAATGTCTCTCCTTTTGCACTGCTGTTTAATCTACAAACTGATTCTTCTGAGCTCTGAATCTGAAAACGGAAAAACGGGAACATGCCACAGAAGTGCCCTCTGAAACATTTCGGAGACAAGCATCTACTCAAATACTAGGTGCAGTAATGATCCACTTTTGCCATGTGACAGCTGCCTTTTTTTTTTTTTACCCTTTCCTGTTTGGCTCTTTACATACAGATTTGTTTCTTCACTGCTTCTAAATCTGCCTTTTACTTGAGGACTTCTCAATTTATATGGCTTCATTGTATAACTAGTACTGAATGCATGATGATAGGCTAGAGTACTTTAAGGTACTGTGAATAGACTTTATTGTTTGTGGAATTAATTCGTAGGGACAGTGGGAAAATCTGTGGTGGAGACAGGCTGTGGTGTTCCCAAAAGGAATAGGAATTCTGCACTAAGTCACTTAAACTGTTCCAGTAGCAGATGCAGAAACTTGTTTCTTTTTTTTGAGTAGCTTTCAGGCTTGACAGCCAGTGGCCCATGAAGTGTCCTCTACAGATTTCTTTCTTCTAGGATCCCTCCTTTCATAAGGGTGGTTTGGCTTCTGAAAGTGTAAAGTTGTTGACCAGTGTACATAATACAAGAAAACTAGACATGCCAAAATCTGGATTTGTAGTTCTGCCACTGCCCCCTGATAACAGTGTCATGAAACATGAAATCATGAAACTGATTTCATGGGTTTTTTTCCCAGTTAGAGTGGCATGGATAATCAGTATTTATGTTTTCCAGTATGAAAGTTCTAGTCTGTTAGATTTGTGTTGAGGATGGTAGATGTATTTAGGAAAAGTAGCATCAGAATACAATTTGGGGTAGTACATATTATCCCAAATATTTCAGAATGTATTTCTATGCAAATCTCTTTACAAGTGTAAGATGATTAATATAATTAATAGAATGCTGATAAATTCAAGAGATCTAAATTCTTGAAGGTTTAATACTAACAATTTTCTGTGGCTAGATTGACAAATGATCTCATGTAGTTTCATCTGGAACATTCCACAGTCTGGGAGGTCCTTCCAATAAAACCAAAAAAACCCTGGGAGCTTCTTTATTGAAGAATCTGTGTTATAACTGCTTCTCTGTTATGTGCTAACATTTCTATAAATACTTACCAGTCTCAAACTACTCTCAAATGTGCATTTCCTTTTTTCTCAGTTCCTTTAATCATTACTTTTGTTAAAGAATAACATGCAAGTCTCTGACAGATTTTTTGTTTGTTTTAAATTAAGGAATTCAAAAGTAAAATGTTGCACTTCATTCTTTTGCAGTGCAGCACAATTCCCAAAAGAAATGTAAATTAAAAACCTCTGCCTTGTATGCGAAAGAAACACTATAGTTTTATAACCATGTCATGTAAAATAGGAATGTAACAATGTTAATGGGTTGAAAAGTGCTTGTAGGCTTTGTGATTTGCTTAAATGTAGGTGTTGCTTTTTTCAGGCTCTATAGTGATAACCTACAGTTGTGCCTTATTGTCCTAGTGAGACTGGATATTGTATTTATCAGTCCATAATTAAACCTTCCACTGTATAAAAAAAACAAAAACAAAACAAAAACACACACTCAAAAAACCTGACCCCAACTATTCCTGTAACTGATTACCCTTTAATGACTAGAAAAATTAAATACCAGTAGAATGGTGCTAGCAGGCCTTACAGATCAGTTTCTTGTAACTGAGCTTGTTTTCAGAGTATTAATAGTTCTTTATTCTGCTGGCAAAGTGGAGGAAACCAGTGCAAAACATGAGCTCCAGAAGAGGACATGCACTTATAACCTGCACTATGGATCCTACAACAATATGAGCTTTACACCTCCCCGTGGTTCCAAATTAGACTTTTTGTTTGGGTTATTTTTTCCCTCCCCATAATTGTTGTAGTGTTGTTCTAATTAAAGGGTATATAATACCAATGCTTTTTCTGACATCTGTCTTTACAAGCCCCCACTTCAGATGTCAAGTATTTTTGCTAATGTGCTTGAGGTGAACACAAATGCTCTAACAGATTCACTGAAAAAAAAAAAAAACACAATCAAAGCAAAGACCAGCTAACCTTCCTGCAATAAACAAAAAGACACCCAACTATCAGAATCTAACTTTGCCATTAGCAGAATAAATCACATGTAAGCCACTATCTTACTTAACGTTCTGAAATCTGTATATTGAACGTGTAAGTTAAAAGGTTGTTGACAGTAAGAGGAGTTTTCCAGAGCTGAGTTCTTAAATTTGTTCACAACTAAGCTGTACAGATACAAGCAGATTTCCATGAAAGTAGTATTTTCAGCATAGTTGGTTGCTTGTAGAAATATATTCAGTCATCTTGAGAACAAAGGTCGTTTGTGAAGGTGAAAGTCTGGAAGAGGGATAAGATTAGCAGCTCAGAGGCAGAGTACTTAGTATTCCATCTTTGTCCTTTGGAAAAGCAGTATAAGGGATAGGAGTTTAAGTACAGATGAACGATTCTCCAGTCTGCTGGCAGATAGAAAGTCTATTTTCAATTCTGCAGACACGAGTTTGCCATGTTGAGAATCTCCGGACGGTTGATGCAGAAATCTATGGCTGAGAACAGTTACCAGGGTATTACGGAGACTGTGGAAAGCCAAAATAGGTTCAATGTCTCATCAATACTGAAAGGTGGCAAATGAGTTTGCTTAAATAGCTGTAGGCCCCTTTAGCTTGGCATCAAGTCTAGGCAAAGCAAAAGAATCCAAAATCAGGATTTGACTCATGAAGAACAGGACTGAAAATTATGTTAGTTTCCGTAACTTTACAATAGAAAATAAAAGCCTGCTTTTGATTCTTTGAAACTACAGCTTTGGTTGTAAGTAGCATGTGGGTATAACACTTAAGGTGGCAGAAGCATTTCATTTAGGCTGATGGTCTGCACTAAAATGTGACACGGGAGAACGGTGTGTGTTAAATGTTTAACGCACGTGTTAAGATTTCAAGCAAAATGGCTTGTAGTAATCTGTGATGAATCACGGTGAGACGGGGGTGTTTCTCGAGGGTTTTCTGAATGGGTACGTACTCCACTCTCTTCATTCACCCGTCAGCTTGAAGTGCAAAGCTACCGCTGCTAAAAAAAAAAAAAAAAAAAAAAAAACAAACACGGTTTTCGCAGGTGACGCAAACCCGGCAGAAAGATCAGAGGCCGCCCTTCGGGGCAGCCGCGATAGCTCTGTGAGCGCGGCGGGTACCGCAGGGTCACCCTGGGGGGTGACACGGAGCCACCGTACCCACCGCCCCCGCCCCCGCCCCCTGGCGGCCGCTTCGAGTGCCCGTCGAGGTCACCGCGGGACTCGCCCCGGGCCAGCCCCGCTCGCGCCGCTTCAGCCAATCCTAGGCCCTTGCCCTTCCCGGGGCCAATCAGAGAGGGAAGCTTTGGAGGCGGGAGGCCGGCCTCCATGATGGACGGCGCCGCTGGCCAATCGCCGCCAAAGCCGGACGGCTGATGCATGGGCGCGGCACCCAATAGGCTCGCGGCCGAGGGGGCGGGCCCCGGCGGCGCGAGCCCCCGCCGGGCGGCCGGGGAAGGAGGGGAAGATGGCGGAGTGAGGGGCGGAGGAGGCGGAGGGGCTGGGCCGCCCGCGGCCCCGCGGCCTCGGCCGCGCTCAGGTGAGTGCGGCGGGAGCAGCGGCCTGCCCGGCCCGGACCCTGGCGCCGGCTCCCTGATTGGGCTGGGGCCGGGCGCCCGCGCACCCGCCTCCCCGTCCCGCCCCGTGATGGGGCTGGGCCCGTGCTTGTTCAGCGGGCCGGGCCGAGCGGTGGGAGCGGCTGCCCGCCCTCGCCGCGCCGGCCCCGGGCGAGGAGCGGGACGGTATCTGGGTGGGCACCGACGTGGAACCGGGCCGGTCCGACCCGCCCGCCGGCTGAAAAGTCCGGGCAACTTCGGAGCCGGGGGCGAGGGTGTCCTGCAGGTCTGGCAGCAGATGGCCGGGCGGCAGAGCCTGTGCCCTGCACAGCCGTGCCCCGCAGCCCGGCTGGGAACAGCTGGCAGCAGTGTGGGGAAGGGAAAACGAAATGTATCATCCCAAATGAGCCTTTGCATCTGCGGCTGCAAACGTAGCGCTGCTTAGAGCTACTCCGCTGTTAGTCGTGCGGTCTGTGTGCTGGGTGGATTCCGCTGATCTGAACGGTCATATCCTTTTCTGATGTCTCTTGTGCTGACAGAGGAGCGCACAAAGGGGATGGTGTCCGAGTCGTTTGACAAAACCAGAACGTGCAAATAATCCACAGTGCAAAACAAGTTTTGTGGAAAGTGGAGAGATTACAATGGAATTTGTTTAGCCATATGAATTCATGTGATAATAAGGTGAAAAAGACTTAAGACGCGATGAAACCTGTGAAACTATTACTAAAACCACTATCTCTTCAGGTTAGTGCCATGCAGGTCAACGGTGCCCTGAATTGTTCAAAATTGTCCGTGGCATTTTGTGCTATAGGATGTACTTTGTTTAAATTAAAAAAAAAGAAAAAAAGAAAAAAAAAGAAAGGAAAAAGGAGGGGTAAGGACAAAACTTCTTACTGAAAGCAAAAGAATTAGCTCACTAGCGTGAGATTCCCCATGTTCCTTAGTTAAAGCAGTTCTTTAAATCTCTAGTTTGTCGTAGAATTGTGACTGCATTTTCAGTGTGCATGGGAGGTAAAGTAAAGAATTGGAGTGGTTACATGAGAACAACTGCTTTAGGTCTTGTGGAGACATGGTGTGTTAGCTTGTATGACCTAATAATGAAGTAGTTCTTTGTAAGTGGCGAAATAACAAAAGAAATACAAGCATGTTTGTTACAATTAGTTCTGAAAGCAGTAGCTACTTATGAGAAAAGTTTCCAAAGGAACATTTTACCAGTTTTCATGTACTGCATTACTCATGTAGTAACAGTAATAGCAGCTTAGGAGCAACATAACAGTAAGGCACAGTATGCTGTTACTGATGAATATTCCTACTTATACATGTCTGTGTATGAATTATTAAAGTATGTCAGGGGATTTGCCTTTGGCGTACTATATATAAAGATATGTATGGCTTTATATTACCATTAAAAGAATAATAACCAATCAGCTTGCTTTTGTGTGAAGTTGTATGCTATTTTAGCAGTGAGAAATAGATTTGGATTAATATTTATTTTAATTACTTTCAATGCACAAGAGCTCTGAGTAGTAGTATCTTAAAAAGAATAAAATTAGGGTTTTCTGTTACCCTGTTATATGTCAAATCAGCAATATGCACTGCTTTACAATCTTGCCCACAGTGCTGAGAGTCTGCAATGTGAAAATCTGCATGAACAGGCTCTGCACCTCACGGTCACCTGTCATTCAGGGGTGTCAAAAATTGTGGGCCAGTTAAGGCTAAAAAAACCTGACCCGAGTCTGTGAAGAGTGTGGAGTATCTTTTGCACGCCTCCCACGTTCTTTCTTAAAAACTAGAAAAGGAACGGTGTTTGAAACCAGACCTGATGTGCTGGAGGTTATGTGAGTGCAAGGTGCAAAGGCCTGTGCAGTCTTTGGAGTATTAAAAAAAGAAGATGATTTCTCTAAAATAGAATGTGAAGGAAGAGTTGTTTCTTTGCCTGAGCAGTATTCCAGGAGCACATTCCTATAATGTGTCATGGAATTGAAAGGAAATGCTGTTACAATGCTGTACCAACAATGTGGCAGATATCCATTGGAAACCTTGTGGAAGGTGGTTTCATTTAAAAGTACAGAGTGAAACAAATCTCAGGCAGAATGTTTTCAGTGCCTGAGACATCTCTACAGCTGCCAAGCGCCATAGCAGGGGTGTGTAAGCTGTGCATTCAACAGTCCGACAGTCCGTGTTGACAAGGGGCAGCAGCTGGCAGCTCCTTACTGTCTTCTGGCCTCTTCCTAGGCTGGCAGCCTTTCTAGGTTTCAGATATGCCTTTGTTTACCCTTTTGGAGATGATTTTGGTCTCTGACTCTGGATTATCAGTTTCTTTGTCTCCAAATCTGTGTGTCTTCTGAAATTGCTGGGGGATGTTCTGGGGTCTTGATGTCCTGCTAACTTTTGAGAGCCCAGTTCCTTTTGGTGCCTCCACACTCAGGCACTCTCTTTCTTTCTCCAGTCACATCAGCCTTAAGCTTTCTATCACAGTTGTTGCCCTTACCTCATAGACTGGATTTAGAAGCCATTTCAAAGTTATCCAGAAAGTAGAAAGAGCATGAAGGCATTTTTTTTTTTTTGCAGGACTGTGAGATACTTCTGTTGTATTTGTGTTTATGATTTAAACTTTTGTCATTGTCAAATTTCCAGGTAGTGCTAATTATTCTTTCTGTATCTCTATAGGTCTCCATCATACTTAATTTTCAAGTTTTTGTGTTTTGGTCTTTATATAAACCAATTTCTAGATTTTTTTCTTCCTTACACACTTCTCAGGCTGTAAAGAAGAGAAGAGAAATCGTCTTCTGTGTCCCTGTTAATTCTACTTATCTCCTGGAACATTTGTGTATGTGTAAGAGACAAAGGTAGTATTTTGGAAAGCCAGGTCTGATGGATCTGAGTTTTTGCTGAATAATGTAATTAAACCTAAGAGTACCTTAAAACAGAGTGTGAGGGATGGAGTGAAAGTTGGTTGTATAGATGCACACTATTATTTTAGTATAGTTTCCAATTCCAAAGCGCTGATTATGTCAGAACACTCACTTTTTTTTTTCCCCACACTTTTGCATTGGTAATAGAGTATTTTGATATATATTAAAAGACAAGTATTACAATTTTGCTGGTAAATTTATATTGAGATATTTCTTCATCTCTTTTTGGCTTTGAAATTCCTGAAGTTAGTCGCCGACATCCAAGAAGTTCTCTATCTGAATGTGAGATATAAAATTCATGGAGACTAACCTTTAGTTATGGTAGAGCAAAAAAATATGAATGGGCAGTAGGTGAAAACTTAATAAAAATAATATTTTCTAAAAATTTTAACAGAAAAGGATTAATGTAGGTAATGTTAAGTTTTTACATTTATTTCTTGTTCCATATAGATTGATTGTGCATTCAGTAAGATTTTTCAACAAGAAAAATAGTATTTTTTTAATTTGTGATGTCCAGTAGCTTTTATTTGAAGATTTGATATTGTCGCCATCAGTTTCAGTGCCTGCTAATGGTCAATAACCTTGCTTTATATCCAGTTGCATCTGCACGTTCTCTTGGTACTACTGTGAAATCAGCTCTCATGTGGTAATCTATGAAAGTCAGCTAGAAAGTACAGCGAGAAGGGTAGGTAAAAACTGGGGCATTCAAAGTTCATGAAGTTGTAAAAATAAAATTTAAAAAAATAGGTTAAAGCCAATGAATTTCAGTGTTGGATGTACCATTCCTTTGCATGAGAAGTGTCACCTGCTGCTTTTTTTTAAATAAGATTTACTTTAATTTAGTTGATTTATAGTTTTAGAATAAGTGGAAGAAAATCCAACTTTTCAAAGATTGCATTGGTTTCTATTATGACAAGGAAATTTGGGAGAGCTCTTGAGCTTCTTCTCAAATTAATTCTTTTGTGAATCATTTGCTGTTGGTTCCTCAATCTCTCAAACTCACATAGTGCTTGAGGGAGGATTTGAGTAGGAAGAGTCAGCATTGACAACATGAGAATAACTACGCTAAAATGGGGATTTTCTGATGAGTGTGGTTTTTTTGAAGGTGCAGGTGTCTGGTGCTTGCAGAAATGCTGTGTTACGCAGGAGTGTGAAAGCTAGTAATACTTAACTGAGGATACAGGGAATTTTTAATAATGTATGTCTGTGTGATGAGATAGTTCTGCTTGTGGCAATCCATTGTTCCTTCAGTTAGGTTGTCATCTGTGTCCTTGAGAGCAGTCATTACGCTTCCTTGCTACAGTGATTTGTTATTAACATGAAAAAGCTTCTTGCTTTACTGGAGACTAAATTGCGTCCATCTCAATTCCTTTGAAACTGAAATGTGTGTCTGTTGATGATACCTTACCATAACAAGATTTATCTTCAAAATATGCACAATTAAAAAGTTGTTCTGGTCATGGTGTGTACTTAATGCTCCAGGTATACTTGGTTAAGCATGGGCTGTAGGCTATTCTCAGTAAAGTAGGAATCAACAAATTCCAGGGAAAAAGGGAATTCTGTGGCGAGAAAACTACAAGAAATGAACGGCACACATGATTTTACTCCAGAAAGCAGAATGGTCTCTGAACAAAACCCTTTCAGGCATGTTTTGGATATATGCTTCTCCTCCCCAGTCTATTCTTAGTTAAAGTTTGCCTGTCCTTGGTCTTCCGTACTTGGGCCCAGTTCTCTTGACTTAAACTAAAGGAGGGGGGTGGATATGGTAATTTGAAAATTAACATCAGCATATTTTATGTAGAAAGTCTAAAATTGTTAACTCGTTTGTGGAAGATACAGGTAATCTTTTGTGTCTTGTGCAGATAATCATCTATGATCTCAATAGCTTCCTAAATGCAAATTTAATTTCATTTATTCATCTCTTTCTCTCTAAGCTCCCAGAAGAGATTGTGGATTGATTAAAAATAATGGTGAGTACAATTGTAAGGTCGTTTAGGTAGAAAATATAATGCACTAAACTTGTCAAGTTTGTTGGTTGATTCAGTTTCCTTTTCCCTGTGCAAAGAAATACGTCACTGAGATTTTAGTATTTTGTAGTATACTTTCTGAGAACTGGAATGTTTCCACAGTGTCAGCTTTCAGCTTGGCCTTTGTGTGCAAGAAGCATTGATTTAACTATTATATATTCTAATAAGAATAAATACTTTTAAAATTATAAAATTCCTGTCCTGTGATGTCATTTGCTAAGAAACACTAATTGTGTCATGGTATTAACTTGGAGTAGTTATCTTAAAAGTTTTATTTGTTAAACAGTAAGATTGGAAGAATGATAACATAATCAGATGTAAATTATCAAATAGAAAAAAGTACATGCAAAATGTCTAAGCATGACAGTAAACTTCTGGAGCTTCGACTTATTTTTTTTCCCAGTGAATCAAATTAAGATATTTTGGTATTTAAGGTGTATAAGAGAGTTCTATATTCTATTCTCAGCTCTGCTATGAACCTTTGGCATGTTTTGTTGCAGCTTTCCAGATCTGTTTTTCCACATCTTCATAACAAGAATAAGACTTTCCCAACAGTGTGAGCATGGATGGTCAACAAAATGATCAACAGAAGTATTTGAGTGCCTCAGAGAGAAAGAGATGGTGACATGTACTGTATTTCCATTTTCATGATCTTCTTGCTGCTTCTAACGTAGGAGCTGAAAATTGTCAGTGGAAGACTTTCTGAACTCGATCAACCACATGGTTAAGGTAATTAGAATAACATAAGTACAGACAAGGAAAGGAGAGGAAAAGGTTAGTTATCCTCATGTTCTTGTATGTGAGAAAAAGAAACCAAAGAAAAATATTCTATTTCACATCTCTCCTTTTAGTACAGGAGAATGATAATAAATGTTTCTGGCACTATCTGTGCAGGAGTGCACCCATGTTACCTTCCAACTTAAAACAAAAAAAATCACGTCTTAAGAGCTGCTGTGACTAGGTGATATCAGGTGAGTGTCACTGATGAAAGGCCAGGACATCAGTGACAAGTTACTGAAGTTTGTGCTGTGGATAAGTGGGGAGAAATGAGTAAAAGTAAGTACTTAATGTGTATGATCTTAAAATTGTCATAAATGCTTTTTTCCTCTACAGCATTGACAGTTTCAGTACTAGTTAGGTGATAGTTCAGGATGTGTCTTTGAACTGTGACTTGCTAGCGCAGAATATGCTATGTCTCTCTCTGCAGTGTGCATTCTGGTGCTTCCTCAACGTAGTCATGCTGTATGTTGGAGACACAGTTAAGAAGCCCCACAGCTAATTAACAGTGGTATATTTTTGGATGCATTGCTTCTCAGTAAGTGTACAGTTCACCACTTCTGAAGTATTTCCTTAGCCAGCTTGTGGACATTTACAGTTAGATATTAAGTCTTAGAGAGCGAGGGATTAATGCAGTTTGTGAAGCCAGCTAATTTTGTCAGGCTTTTCAAGTAATGAACTGATGGGCATTTTAATGTTGAATATATTTTATTCTGATTCCTAAACTACCTTTCCTGGTTTTTTAATTTGTATTCCAGATCCTATCCTGACATTCAAGAAGGTGGTCCTGTTACCTGCTCATAGACTGCGAGATGTGGATGTTTCTCTTCTAGCAAGCAAAAACCTGTCCTTCACTTCCATGGAGCTGAATGAACAAAGATCTGTCCAGTTTCAGTCATGTCACCAAACATTTGGTTCACCAGATGGCTTCTCCTACAGAAGTACCCCCACTGTTTTATCAAAATTCAAAAGCAGAGTAACAGAAATCAGCATTTGGTTTCCTGAAGAAGTGTCTTCTGTGCCAGCACTTCAAACAGCTTTCTCCATTCTGTTTTAAAATGAGAAATGCTTTGTAATCAGATGCAAGTGGAAGCTGGTGTTCTTCACTGATATTTCCTTCTTCATTTTAGGAAGGTTAGGTACTTTGCTGTGTCATACTGGATTTCCTAGCAGATAAAGTGTCTGCATGCATTACTGTGTCAGACTGACTTGACATATATGAAAAGTTGCAGCAGGAAAAATTGCTCTGGCGTGAGGAGGAAACTTACCAAACAACCGGGGACATCCCATACAGGTATTTTCTAGTCCAGGACCCAGGCTTGACTTTGTAGATAGATGTCAAATCACATAAAGCAGCTAATGCAAGAACAAGAACAAATGCAGAATCACCTTGTCTGTAGTGTGTAAATGCATTATCCCAGTCTGTGATCAAAATGTATATTTGCATGTGTAAACCTATATAAGTGCTGGATATGAAGAGGTTTCAACAGAAGGAGAAATCACCCTGCACCATTTAACTTTTAGCAAAGAAAAATGAAGCTTTAAAGCCTTGAGGGTAACAGGATAATGATTAGCTTTACGTTAAATCATTCCCTCCCTCTGGCTTTTTATGAATTCTTAGCAGCAAAAGGAACAAAACCATTCTACTGTAGAAAAAATAGGGCAGAACATGTTTCTTTATTATAGAAATTAACTTCAGGTGAGATGAAGGAGACCACAAGTGTAAAGTTGCGATTTATCCACCTGGCTTCCTTGACACAGTTTCAGCTTTTCATACTGCTGATGGAATCAGCTTTCTTATTCTTTCATGACTGAAAACTGAGAGGACCTGTAGATTTTCATTATCTAGGCAGAAATAGGCTGAAGAGAATGGAATGTTAGCCATGTAAGGGGGTAAGTTGAGGTACAGCAAAAATACTTAGGATGGGCCTTTTTCTGTCTCTTCTACTTCCTTCCCAAACTAAGGCACAATCTGTTGTTCTTATGTTTACACGAGATTCTTTGTCTACATCATTTGTGCTTATATAGGATGTTTTCTGTCATTTTGAGATGGGAGCATATATTGTTTACATGCTCCCTGCTATGGTATTGTTTATGGCAAGTAAGATTTCTTGGCAAAAAAACACCAGACCTGGGATGTGTATTGTATTCGACTTCAAATCTGAAGCTGTTCTTAGTGCACCTTATTCCAAGCTTGTGATTTAGAAAATGTGACTTCCTAGCTTAAAATAATGTTCTCAAATCTGGATAATATAAGGGTATATAGCTTCTATTAATATGTTTTGGAGATACTACAATGGTTGAGGAGATGTTCCAGATTTCTTGTTTTGTTCTGTTTTGCCTTTTAGAAAACTGCTGGAGAGAGCCAAACAGCCTGAAAATGGCTGAAAAAGCAAACAATGGAAATCCTTCTTAAATCTTATTGACAGCTTGCAAGGGCAGCATTCTAATATTTAAAATGTGGTGATATTTTATGGGACCAAGTTCCATAGCAGAGTGAGGACAAGTGTTGATGTTGATCCTGATCTTCAGAGTAATGTCTGTGTTTAGACATGCCTTGTAACAATAAGATTTAGTGACAGCTTTACCCATTTTTTGTTTCCATGAAGAAAAGAGCAGATGTGTTAGCTAAAGGGTGGGGGGGCAAGACACCGTGTCTCAAAATAATGCCAACTACAATGAGCAGACAGGTGCACTGAAATTGTGTCCAACATTGTGGTGAGCTCTGTGATAAGAGTTAACATTGATCTTGAGGCAACCATCAGCTTGATCTGACTTCTTTTAAGAGCATAGGATTTCTTTGCTGAATATGGTCTGAATTTTCTGGCATTGGAGGCAACTAGAAAAGCACACTTCCTTTTAGGGCGTCCTTATGTTGAAGCCAATAAGATTTAATGTAGATGTCTGTAGAAGCAGGATCCATCTCTAAGTGATGGAAAATACTGTCAATATCATAGGATTATAAATGATTGGAAAGTATCTGGTATAAGAAATGTCTCATTTTAGATCTGGGAATTTTCTTTTTTCCTACTGCCCATACTTACCCTTCTGCTATTAGAGCTAGCAGTTGTTTCTTGCATAGCTTGACGACAAAATACTGGGGGAACAGGAAGGTATTTTTGTTTTCTGTGGACATGTACAGAAATTGCAAATTTGTCTGCCTCCAGAGTAGACACTTCAAGCTCTTTAATTTCTTTTTCTTTAGGAATAACCCTCAATATTTTGTAACCCACATTGTAACAAAAAAAAAAAAAAAATTGCTGATTTTTCCAGAATCTTATTGGTGACAATGTATCAGCATTAGTTTTCAAGTTTAATTTTAAAACATCAAGATTTATTAGGCTAATGATCTGTGGCTTTCACAGAAGTAATATTCCAATAGTGCATGTCCAGAAGACCCCAATTGCTGTACCTTCCTGGCCAGCACTTAAAACTGCTGTGTTAGGAAATGCTGCTTCAGCCTACTTACTTTTTCTTGCTCCACTTTTTCTCTGTGTTGGTTGGAAATCTTCCCATGTGAAAGATTACAAAAACAAGGGGCACGTGCAATAGATCATATATATATATATACATATATATATTTTAATACTTGTGGACAAAATGATGTTACAAGTTGTTTGAAAACAACAAAATCACCAATGTCTTCCATTTTGAGATGTGTATAGTTCCATAAGCATTAGTGCTTTGTAGCAAACTGTAGTGCCATGTTAGGATCAATGCATGAGCCTAGTAGTATTTTTACAATTTCAGAGTGACAAATTTATTAGTAAACAGTGATGATAATGTAATTAACACTAGAAAGGATACAATAGAAATGTCACAAACATGGTCTAAACATGCAGTATCCTCCCTTTGACAATGGCAATGCTATCCTTAAAACTGGAATGCGTTAACTTAATGGGCTTCATAGAATCATAGTTGACTTTTTGTTATTTGTCTGTCTGTCCAACTGCAATAGTAAGCTAGAGTATGCAAGCGTCCATCTCTATCGGTGGGATTCTTTTTAGTCTTTGTTGGTGTTTTCTTCCATGTGCAGCATTTTCAATTTTATTATTAGCCATCCCATTATATACTCAGAAAAGTATGAATATGCTAAGGAGTTTGTGTGCATTCTGTACACATCTCTGTTACCTTCGGATCATTGACAAAACATGTGGATTAAGTAATTTTTTTTTCAGACTGACTATATGATTATTATAGCTAGTGAAACATTATCCTCATTATGTGATAAGTTAATAGTTGCAAAATGCAATGTAGAAGACTTTTATCCATTATTGCAGGAATGGGGAACCTTTTTTGGCTGAAGTCCTATTGAATTTTACAATAACTTTGGTGGATCCTGCATTTACATACATCTTAGTGTTAATAATAAGAAGAAAGAATATAGTAAGGTCAAAGGCTGTTGAAAAATGATGTTGCAGACTGTATCTGTGCAGCAGGCTATCTCTAGCCAGTGGATCAGAGATTCCCCACCCCTGTATTGTTGAGAATTCACTATCCTGTATTTTAGGTAACTTCCAGTTTTGCTTTCCAGCTCTTGAGCTCAATTTTAATAATTTCTGTTTCTCCCTCTGCTTTTCTCAGAAGGAAGGTTTAGACCAGGGAAGTCAAAATGACTCAATGTGCAGCTTGGACTGGTCAAATAGAGGACTGGCATTATTCTTGAGATGTGCAATGCTCTGTGAATGGCATCCTGTGATTTCCTAGGAATAAGTCTTTTATTTAGTGCCAGTGTTACTTTTCACCCATTTTCTCTCTTTTACAAGAACAAAATTCTCTTTCAATTTAGAGAGGATACTGCATCTTTTTTTCCTGAGACCTGCCTGTAAATGGCCATTAGGGGGAGGGAGGGAATGGGTACTTGGTTTTGTAATGTTGGTGCAATGTCTCTAAAGTAATTAATCAAGAAGCATATACTTCTGTGCAATGGCAGTAATCCATGCAGAGTTGATGTATGTAACAGGGAAAAAAACCCCCAGCAAAACCAAACTGACAAGCCTCTGCATCTAACATATTTCCAAGAAAATTGGACAGATGGGCCATTTACAGCAGAGCTCTGGGGGACCTGTGCTGAAAGTCAGGTTCAATTCTAAATGGAAGTAGCTGTACCATTGAATAAAGTAGTTAGTTTTAGTGCTTGGGAGAATCAATTGAAAAATACCTCTGAAACTGGAATGCAAAATAGCACAGTATGTAGGGGGAAGAATCCCTGATGCAAACAAAGCCATAAGATGATTTAATAAGAAAATAGAACTTTAGTAGCAATAACTGTTTTGCATGTGATAGTGAATAACTTGCAAATTAGCAAGACTGTACAGTAGAGTAAGTGGGTAATAACCAAATAAGTTTGTGGCGCTCTGTGCTGCAGGGAGTTGTGTGAAGAGTCTTCCTGAGAAGAAGGGTGAATTCTTCTTATGTTCCTCTCATTGGAGGGAATTTGGCACTTGAATACAAAGTTAATGAATTTGATACATATATATAAAAAAGAAAAATTAGCTTTGTCACATCTGAAGCACTGTCAATGAGTGCTAGGGGAAGGGCAGACAGTTCTTTTTGAAAGGATAGCTGAAGTTTCCCTGGAATTTTTTTTTCTTTTTAGTAGTCTAGCACTTGCTCTGTTTCTCTGAGAAGAAACTAAACCTTTCTGCGTGTGTTTTTTTTTTTTTTTTTTTTTTTTTTTTTTTTTTTTTTTTTTTTTTTTTTTTTTTTTTTTTTTTTTTTTTATTTGTTTGTGATTTTTTTTGGTTTGTTTAAAAAGACCAATCTGAGATGGTCTTTAAATAAATAAAAAACAAACTAAAAAAATTAGAGAGCACTTGACACTCAAAATGTTTGTACATGCCAGGCACAACTGTAGAATTCTAAAAATGTTACTTTACAGCAAGAAATAATTTTAACCTTGCTAAACACTGTTTCAGACCATGGTTGATTTCTGTCAATGCCTGAAGTTTTGCAGGGGCAAGTACTGTGAAGCCTCTGGTAACACAAAGGGTTATTGATCTCCAGCTGTAGCCTCTGCACCCAGCTAAGTATTTGCTGTCAAAGGGTTACATAAAAGAGCCCCAGGAATTCTAAAGCGTTCCTAGTTGACGCTGTTTTCGGTCTATAGAGACAATATGGCCCAACAGATAATAATGTATTCTGAACAGAATTATTTCACCAGAGGCTTAGATCTATCTGGCTGGATTTCTTCTGGAAAGCTAAAGTAATTTAGGCTGTGACTTACAGCTGAATGGAAGCTTGTGGTTTTGAAAGCACGGAGGTGAAGTAGTTTGGCTCCTCAGAAATTGATAATGGAACTGTGACAGCTGTGAGCATTTTTAGTGTATAAAGTAACAAGCATGAGAATGTCTAAATTAAGTGTTGGCTAGTATGTAATATGCATATGAAAAGCTAACTGATCTGGAAGGCTGTAATCAGTATAAATTCCAGCTATTGAATTATTGATAAAATTGGAAGCTGGCCAAAGGGGACCTTAATTTGATTGTTATCTGATTACGTTAGAGAAATTATAAATTTATTCTGGTCTGTGGTCAGCAAGTACATTTACATAAAGTGAAATAATGAAAACACAGTCACGTTGATACTTCAGAATTACGAACTTTGTGGTGGAACAGAATTCTTTAAGGCTGTATCCGTTCAGAGAGGGGGAGAGGAAATCAAGACTGATGTAGCTAGGCAAGCTATCTGCATATTCTTCCCAGTTCAGGCTTTTTATAATGATCTGTATTCTATGTGCTACTTGACTAGAAATTACTATTCACAGCAAGAAAAGGAATCCCTTTGCCTTTCAGCTCTTGTACAGTGGCATGACTTTTCCTTCAACCTCCTTGATTTACCTGCTTCCAAACCTGAGTGGAAGTGTTAGATGCTATTACACTTTGGTGTGGGATATCAAAGGTGTAGTGACTGGTATGGACGTGCCTCCTTTAGCAGTACCAAACCCAGATGACACAAGTATATGCTGTTTGCATATCCAGTAGTGCTGCTGCAGAGGGTCCAGCCAGTATGTGTGCAGGGAACTGCACTTTCAAGGATTGCACCTTTTGCAACTGAGGGTAATTGTCAAATTTAGGACAAAAAGAAAGTCTTGCAAAGACTTCTTGATAGTGAGTGAGAAGAAATTGTACTGAGCTTGAGGTCACTGACACTTGGATTACATTTTCAAGAGTTGGCAGCCTGCTTTTTTGGGCAGAAAAGGGAAAAATATTCAAGATAAGAACAGTTCTTGATTGATAACCAATCTTAGAAATTACTGCATAGGAAACTGTCATCCTTAGGAAACTGTCTGGTCTTCCTCCAAAACTAATAATTGTGCTTGTTGTTCAGGTACAAAGCTGCATAATGGCAGTCCGAGTTAGATTCCACTGGATTTCTTTTATGGAACGATCCAGCATTTTGCCCCGTAGCATTTTGACTGGCACACAAAAGCCAGCAGTTGAACCAGGGTGTCTCGTTTAACAGTGCAGAACACTAACCATGGATTCTGATGTCTGTTCCCTTTCAGTCTGCTCTTCACCTTCTCCTGAAATTTAGAGAAGGTGTCAGTGTTCATGATGTCAGCAGAGTGTGTTTCTGTCTCTGAGCCTACGTACCAGGTTATAATATAGACAGATTGCCAAGACTTTACACCACCTAAAGATAAAAGGTAACTTACTGTTCAGTGTGTCCTATGTAAATCCTGTCTGCTTCTCTCCATTTCCCCTCCAAATGAGTGTGTTTGCAGGTCAAATAAAAGGAGGCTAGTTTGCAATGCCTTAGGCATGAAGAACTGCATGGAGAAACTGAAGGAAAGCGGCACAGGCCCACAAACCAAACCTTAGAGCTAGTATTCTAATTATGCATGATTCAAAATGTCTAGTGTAATGTAGTTATTACCAGTAAATTGAGATATGCATTTATACATAACGAAGCAATAGGAATTAATATACCAATAGCTTGAACTTCCTGCTTTGATTCTCAAATTTTGGGTTTTTTTAGAGAATGTGCTGCCTCTGTAGAGAAAGGGGCAGAATGTATAGATAGGGACAGAAGCATGGCACCAAAACTGTAAATCAGGAACTAGGATCAGCAGAACTCGCCTTTATAACCTCTTGTCTGGTTCATATTAGTGTCCTGAGCATGTAAAAAGCAGGGCATGAACTAAGCATGTTTAGGGGCGAGATGAGGTTTCTCACCTGCTGCAGCTGTAGCAAGGAAAAGGGTGCAGAGTTTCTTACAAGGTGCAGGGAGGAGCAACTGGTGGGAAAGAAGAAAAACAAAGCCACAAAACAACACAAAAAACCCCACCAATAAAAGGACAACAAACCTCCAAACCAACAAACAAGTAACAGAAACCACAGACTCAAATTGAGTGTAGTATTTGCCAGACAGTAGGTAATGAGCTTGGATGTGATGACAGAAATTATTTGGAGAAGACTGAAATTAATAAGCACAGTACATATTTTTCAGGTGTTGAATAGCTTTTTAATAGACAGTACTTTCAGGTAACTCTAGCCACATAGGCAGCTGTACTGAAGCATACTGGTACCAGCCAGCAATAATGGCACCTGCAGGAATGAACCTGAAAATACTGGTAATCTTGTATATTTTTTAAGTTCTTTAAAGAGATTTTTAAAAACTGAAAATGAAGTTTGATCACTGAAGGTCTTTATCTTCTGCAACCTAGGTTGCAATTGTCTTTTTTCTTTATTTCACTTATTAAATAAAAGGGAATTTGGGTGCCATCTTTCTGTAAACTTTTAGTGTGTTCTATGTAATATTTTGCAAATCTTAGTGGATAATGCAGTCAATTCTGCTGGCAGTTTGAAATAAGAGAATGTGTGGCATAACCTACATCACTAATATTTTTCCAAGTTTAAACTTGTAATTAAACATGTAGAATACTAGCTTGTTACTGCAGAATTCCATACTTCTAGCTTAGCTTAATTTTGTAAGTGGGCTTAACTTGTGCAGAACACTTCTCCATGTACAGAGGCTCAGTCCTCTTTCTTAAATAGAAAGAAGTGTCTTGGTGAAAGAAATTGTGTGTCAAGTTAACTCCTATTCATACTTCATAGCCAACCCTTCATGAAGCACCGTGATTTGGATTTAAAACAGGGGTTGCGTTTTTCTCATAAATACTCTTTCTAGATAGGTAAGAATTGCCAAACGAAGATAGGACTAATATGAGAGAAGATAACTATTTTTTGGTATTAGAAATTAGACTAAATGAAATCCTTTGAGCCAACTTCTTCAAGCAACAAGTAAATTTGTAAGACAAATTTAGCTCAGTGGTTAACCATGGTCATTCTTGTCTTTAGAACGCTATGCATGGTTTTAAACAGTCTTTTTTTTTTGTTTTGTGATGAGTAAGCCATTGTATCCTTTGTATTTCCCTTCAGTATAACCTGAGGAAAAGGTTACTTTAAGATGTTAGTGAAGTTATCCTCCTTTTGGAAAGCATAACAGCAAAGGAGAAGAATTGAGTATAAATTCTTTAAAATTACCTTAGTACTTAAAACAAGCTAGAAAATACTTAGACTGAACTTCTGATGGCATTCTTACATGGATTAGTGGAGGAAATTATTGGTGTAACTAGGAACTGTGTACTCCCATTGCACATGTTTTACATGGTAACAGAGAAAGAATGTCTCCCTGCAAATTCTGATGTTTTTCCAAAAGGCAGCTTGCTTTTATATCTATGCATCTTTAAGGATTTCAAGATAAGAATTTATTCTTTTGACACTGTAAAGAGGAACTGTTTAAAAATGAACTTGGAAACTCTGCACCTGTAAACAAATTTTTTTAGCAATAAAGCAGCACAGGCTGAGAATGCACTAATACTGGATGTGTCATCTGTTCAGAAGACAAATTAACTGACTTACTACACTCCACTTCTGAGGTGTTTGTACTTGCTGTATCTTTGTCAAAACTTAAAAATTTGAGCTGAACCGATATATGCTGAATATCTGCTTTAGGGCCAGCTGTACCAACAGATTTCAAGCAAGAGAGCCTCTGACCTGGAAGGCAACTAAACAAAAATTGTTATTATTCCACTCATAAGATGAGTAACTTACCAGTTAAAAGCTTCAAGGGTTGTTTTAGAGGGTAGCAGAACCCTGTGTTGCCTGTAGAGATGGCATAAAAGTAATAAGCCCCTCAGGTAGCTCTTTTATATACATGGATTGTTTATTGTTTTGATAACTACGTCTGAAAAATTTCTTCCGTGGTTGGCTTGTCACAACCTGCAGGGAGGCACAACTTTCCTTGCAGTTGCTGCTGCAAGCAGTTTTGGGAACTGCTGTAATGCAGCAGTAGGACACCACCTCGTCAGGACTACCAGAGAAGTGTTCCAACTCTGCCACAAGTGTTCCAAAATCTGTAAAGGATTGCTGACCCTTCTGCTACCTTTTGGAAGATTCGCAGTATGATTGATACTTCAATAGCCTGTTGAACCACTGTTTCATTTTCTATTGGGTTTTTTCTGTGTATGCCAGAGAAGACAGCTGCTGATTAGCTAACAGAAGAAGGCCTGAGCTTGAGACTTGCTTTCTAGGTGGTTGTTATTTATTTAAACAGAGAATCCATCCTTTGCAAGCCAGTGGCCCTGGCTGCACTGAAGGCTAGAACACATCTCAAGGTGCCTCGGTACAGGAGATAAGACTCGACTCCAGAATAACAACAACATTTATTCACTAGTCAATTTCAGATTAAAAGGAATTTGAATCTGGGACAGGCTGTGGGATCAAATGCTGAGTCTTTCAGGAATAAGTTTATAAGCATCACTTAAATCAAAATGCATCCATAGGTTTAATTTGGTATCTCAGTAAATGTCCATCTCAAATTACTGAAGATAATGTATTTATTTTATGCAGCTTGCATCTTAAAAAGGAATTTACTCAGAGGTTCTCTCAGTTAAAAAGATTACAGAAATGTAGTTTAAAAAATTAACAGCTATTATTTGGCACATATTCATTATTTGTTTAAATTCATGCTAAGTAATATAATTTGAGGAACCATTCATTAAATGCTTCATAACAACCCAGGACCCAACCAAGACAAACTGATGTTTTTTTTCCTGCAATCATAATCAAAGGAAAAGAAGTAGGCCTCTGACTCACATGATATTGGCAATGATTTGCACAATATGAATTTCTGAATGTCAGGGGGGTTTTTATTTAAACAGTTTCTTTTTCACAACTGTAAATATAATATAAAAATGTAACTGACAGCTTTCTTTCCCTTTTAGGGATTGACACTTAGCCAGATGAAGCAAAGCTATTTAGCACAATTATACACAGTATATACAGACATAAAGTATATAGCAAGAAAGAGTCTCAATGCAGAAACTGAAATGAAAGGGCAAAAGCAGGTAGTCTCATTATTAATCACGTTTCTTACACTAAGGCAACAACAGAAGTGCTGTCACTCAGGAAGTACCACAAAGGTGAAGTCATACAGTGGAAAACATTTACCTGAGGTGGAAAGGTGTTTGCACATAGCATCACTGGAATTAAGCTGATCAAGTAAATAGAATCCTCTCTAGACTACTACAGACAACTACTAAACTTCCCATAAAATGTATCATCCCCTTAGGGAAAAATATTAGCCCTTTAGGCAGCAAAAAGGATAGGAAAAGGACCCTTAACCTTCCCAACAAACAAGAAAGATACTCTGTCCCAGAAACAAAGGGTAAGTAGTGCTCCTTCTTTTCATCAAATTATTTTCCAATGTTTGGAAATAAGCAGAACCCATTCAAAATAGAGAGAAATGCCAGTTAGGTGATTTTTTATTAAATATCTCGACTGGCCAATTGAAGGCAGCAAGCAGATCATCACAACTTCAGCAGAGCAGTTCCCATGACTGAGCAGAAGGGAAGGAGAAGAAAAGACTGTTCTGTGGTTTCACGGTTTCAGCCCCAGAAAGAAATGCTCAAATCTGTTAAAGGTGGTTGCTCACAGCCTAAATGGATGTATTTGATTCGCTCCTGTGCAGTCATGGAGCTGCATTTCCAGAGGACTTGGCAGGTGCACAGGTTGCCCTTTAACTGAAATCCAAAACCTTGTGCTCCAGCCTGCATTGTGCCATCCAGATTCACGCAATAAGACCAGTGTGCAGCATCTGTGACATGCTAGCCTGCCCTTTTTGCAGGCCACACACAGAGGCAAATCTAAAAGACCTATCCAGGAGTCCATTTAGCTGTGCGTTGCATATGAAACATCCAGGCTGCCATTAACACTGTATCTATATGAAAAGGTAGGACAAGAACTTTACACCTCTAAGAATGTTCAATTTACAATAGCTCCTCTTGAATACCACCTTATTAGTGTCTTTGTAAAGCTCCAGAAACCTGACATCAGTATTTCAAAGGCTGGTTTTCCCCCAAGAGAAAAAAAAAACGAAGTCACAGTTATACTGCCTCAGAGACTGATGTGCTGCATAGGTGAGCTATTCAGTCTTCCAAGCATAACTTCAATATGTCGGGTTTTTAGGTGTTCCCCTGAAGGGATGCACTTAATCATCAGTTCTTTCCATGCACAGATAAAGTGACAGATCAACAGTCAAACCTGATCTGGTGCATTATTTCACCACAATGAACAAACTCTGCAGAGATGCAGAAACAAGTCCAGCAGTTTTTGAAAATGGCTACTAGTTGATCCTAACTCCTGCATATCCTGGTGGCAGGCCATCTGTATCTGATGCAGAGCTCTGCCACTGTGTTACATAATTACTTTGTTCAAGTTCCTTCAGCTTGTTCGTCAGCATTTCCATGCGAATGTGGAACTCCACAAGCTTTTCTTTCAGCTAGAAAAAAAGAGAAATAAGAGTATTAAAACTAGTGAAAAATGTCCTAACGCTGGATCTTTGAATGATCTGCATCGCACTTTCAGTGGCTCAAGAGCAGCTCACTTTTAAGATGGAAAAATAGTGGGGCTTGAATCTTTGTACTGCATGTCTAGTACAGACAAAACCAGCACCCAATCAGAGGTCTGCACTACAAACTGGAGATGGATGAATGCGTGCCAGCATCAGCCCTTCCAGAATTGTAGGGAAATACTCTATTTAAGGCGATGGAGTTGCTGGAGTTTTACTATGATGAACCTGATCTTACCTGGTTAACTCATTACAAGTTTTCACACAACTGGAGACCTTCTTTGACAGTATCTGGACAAACTTTCATCATTAGTTTAGGAATACATGTGGACACGTTATTTCTCAAAAAGCAAAGGCCAGATTTTTGAGCTTGTTCTAGTCAACAAGCAAACTCTACAGTCACATAATTTGTGTTTGCAATGAAGTACTATAATTTTTTTTTTACTTCAGAAAACTGCGTCTCAACTTTACAAGTCTTGCCTGGATGAGATTTTTGCATTTTAGTCTCACTTGACCTGCAAAAACCCCTGTCATCTTATGGACACTGGAAGATGACTTTAAAGAGGACAAAGGAAATGTCACAGGCCCATTAGAAGAGAAACTAGAGAACTAAACTCAAAAAAAAAAAAAGTAAGGAATAAGTAAACACATAAACTGGGTATGCTGGCTGTCTCCAACACATCATATGGGACAGACAATTTACTAAGATAAGAACTAACCAGGTTACAGACAAGAACATGCAATTTAAACACCAAAGAAGGAGGGAGGTCCTAGTGCTGTCTCTGAAGCTACAAATACTGCCATGCTGTTTTGAGCTTACATAGACGTAAATAAAACTGTGCAAGAATCTCTTTCAAATTAACAAATTACTATTTTTTAATTCTTCAACAGTGACAACACAAGTAGTAATACTTAGGCAAAGTCTGTATAAATGATTCTTGGGTTTTTTCTTTTCATGGTATGGAGGTAAAAGGATAAAAAACTTTTGACAGAAATTTAGCTACAACTGGATATGTTTTGCAGGTTAGGGGTCTTAGAAAATGTTCCGTATGTGTCACACATTGAATCAGTCACTGTAATATAAGTCAGCATTTTCTCAGTCTTACGCACTTAGAAAACCAGTAATTGTATCCGTACTTAGGAACTAATATCCCAAACTATCAGCGGTTTAAAACTATTTTCCATTAATGTAGAGATTAATATAGAAACCTTACTTCCTGCACTTCTTTCTTTAAGGTCACAGCAGGAAAATCCACCTTAGAAGCTTCTATAACCATTTGGTTTTCTAAGAGATAACTGGAAAACAAAAGAGGATAGGGAAAAAAGCCACAAGAAGAACAGTTAAAAGCCGCGCAGTTGCATTCATTGTTTAGACAGATTATTTAAACTATTTTAAAGCATATACAAATTTGTCGCCAAAAGTAATTGATAATTAGGAAAATATGAAAACCATAGCAATAACATAACATAGTTTGACTTTGAGATCTTAAGATCTTCTCATTACCAGCTATAAGTAATTAAGTTTGTATAGTCAAGTCCTCCCCCCATCATGGAACTACTTTGATACCTTACATTAGCTAAGCAAATCTGGAACAGAAGGAGATTTCAGCATCGCACTCAACTAAATTTAAACCCTTACATTACATGAAGACACTCAAGAGGTGCAAGGCAAACCAACACAAACAACTTAGACATCCAGGATGTTAAAATCCCACACCAATGCGCTCAGACAAAAGTAAAGCCATTTTTGTTAGCTGTTGGCCAGTTGTACAGTAACTTACAAATACCTGTGGAATCCCTGACTTTGGGAATACAATGTACTCACCAGAGGATTCTGTCCTTGAAGAAACAGAACAAGCCTCGGAGATACGCCATGTCACTGGCGGCAGAATGAAGGATGAAGCCCACAGACAAGCCACATGACCGACAGGATAACGCATTGTAAGCACTAGAAGCAGAAAGGGAAAAATATTTTTAATTAGAAACCATAGATACTACATGCCTGTCAGACAACATCAAGTCTTCAGTTCTATTAGGACACAAACCCAAGACATAATAGTGCTTTCTCATTAAAAAAAATAATAGATACACAATGTGAACATAAGAAGTTGGGCATGTTGTGCCCAAGTAATGAAGTAATCTCTTTAATAAGTGAAGTTGCAATTACGGAAGAAAATACACGTCTTATTATCACAGAGTGGTTTAGGCTATACAACTCAAACAGGATTGAACCGATAAAACAACACATATGCCAGGTCACAGATGAGAAATTTCCTCTTGATAAAACAGTTATTGCTTCGTGCAGAGAGAGGAGTGGGAAAAATAGACAAAAAACCCAGTAAGTTTTATATTTAAAAAGTTCCCAGTCCTATAGTTTGTAAAACAGCCTTTAAGCATTGCTCAACTGCTCCTCTTCACTACAAAGGTTAGAGCAGTAAAACTTTTGATTTTGACAGAAGCGAAAGCTACATCCCTACAAAAGGTTTCTCCATCCGAAGCGGTGAAGCAAAGATACAAAGTACCTTGGGAGTTTCCTAAGCCCCTCAGAACCCTCCGTGCAGTAGCCGGAGGAGCCCCCGGCTCCCGGTCTTGGCAGAGCCGGCTTTGCCTGCCCGATTTCCCGCGGCGGCGCGATGCCCAGAGCAAGGACATGGGGAGCTACGCACCATCCCAGGAGCGGTTCCTCGAGGCCGATCAAGAGCGAATCCTCCCAGATCACATCACCGGTGACTTCTGCGGAGAGAGAGACGCGCTGCAGGCGAGAGCCCCCGGCCCAACCTCAGCCCGGCCCGAGACCCGCCCAGGGCAGCGGCGCGTCCTCCCGCCCCGCGGCCCCGGGGACAGCGGCAGCGCGAGCTCGGCACCCCCCTCCCCGAGGAGGCACTGACTGAAGCAGGCGAGGAAGCCGAGCCGCGGCTCCTCCGGCGCGCACAGCTGCAGCGAGTCCCCCAGCACCGTCCAGCAGCCGCGGCAGTGGAACACGGCGCACAGCTCCGGCAGCGGACCCTGTCGCCGCGGCGGCGACGCCGGCTCCGCGGCCGGTGGCAAGGAAGACGGCGGCGACGGCGGCGGCGGCGGTATCCGGGCGGCAGCGGTGGGGGAGGATGCCCGCTCCAGCACGATGGTCCCGACGGGCTGCTGGTCCTGGAACAGCTCCCGGTCCTGGAGCAGCTCCCGCAGCGTCCGCCGCACCGCCATCTCCTCCCGCCGCGCGCTCGAGCGCAGCGCCCGCCCCCCGAGCCCGGCGATTGGATCACGCTTCGCGGTCTGCGCTGCCACTGGTCAGCGCGCGCGTCAATCCTGGCCGACCGCGGCTATTGGGCAGCCGGAAACGCCCCAGCGCGCTTGAAACTAAGAACGCGCGGCGGCACGCACCGCCATTGGCTGTTTCCGCGCCCCGCCCCTCGCCGCGGGTCGCAGCCAATGGGCTGGCGCGGCGAGCAGTTCGAACGGCGGGCGCGGCGGGCGCAGTGTCGGTTGGGCGCGCGGCGCGGGCCAGGGTGCCGCTGCCATGCCGCTCGCCTCGTCCCGCGCCCTGGAGGCGATGAAATACGCCGAGCTCCAGCGCCTCGCCAAGGCCGCCGGGCTGAGGGCCAACCTCCGTGTGAGCAGGGCGGCGGGGGGAGCGGTGGCAGGGAGCAGAGCGAGGGGTGGGCGGGGGAAGGTCTGGGCTATGAGGTTCCCTCTCCTCCCGTCCATAAGCCCAGGGCAGCGGGTGTCCCGCCGGGAAGGCGCCCTCACATCCCCGCGGGCGGTGCTTTCGGTGTGGAGCCGCAGCCATCCTCCCCTCCCGGCGCTGCAGCGGCGCTGGAGGCGGCCCGGGCCGCGCGGTGCGTCCCGAGAGACGTGGCCGGGCCGTGCGCTCCCGTGCGGGGCTCGGGCAGGGGCGGCGCGGGGCTCCGGCAGTCTGGCGGCACCGAGGAGGGAAGGCTACCCACCCTCTCCTGCCTCACCCGCTGGTGGCCCCGCTGCCCCTCTCTTGTCCCTGTCCCCGCGCTGTTTCCCCCCCTCCTCCCCCTCGGTGCGCGTAGGTGTGGTGGGTTGGGTGTTTTGTTTACGACTCGGAGTGGGAGGAGCAGTGAGAGAAGGGTGCCTTCAGGGAGAGGAGCGGGTGTGCGCGTTTACCAGCCGCGGTTAAGGAAGAGAAGAAGATTCAGCTCTCCCCGATATCCTGCGTGGTGTAGGTGTGGCGCCTGGCCTCTCCTGGCAGGCGCTGCCAGCAACGGGAGAAGTCACAAAACCTTGAAGAAAATCCCCCACTCCGGGGGACAAGGGAGTTCGTTGTCCTGGCCTGACTAAGAATTTTTCGTGGAGTTTTAGTTTTGGGGTGTTTTGCTCTTAAGCTCCTAGTTTGGGTTTGATTTCATGCTGGTCTTTCCAGTTAGGTGCTTAAGAGTCTTTCGTAGCCTGAATTATCAATGGCATGGTTTTGTTGTTATTCTGTTGCTGCTGAATGTATGCAAGGGATGAAAACTGCTTTGCATGTAGTATGGGCAAGACAGAACTTAGTGCAGAAATTTAATATGATTTTAGTTCATGTTCAGCTGTGCAGTGTTGGTTAAAACAGCCTGTCTCATTCATCCTTGAACAATTAACCTTGTCTGAAAAACAGACAGACCGAAAGAAACCTAGTCAGGGAAATGTGGCTTTGTGCCTCGGTGGAGAATATGCTACATACTTATTTGCGGCCTTAACCACTTTCCCTAATTTGCGTTGAATGGAGCCCTAGACACCTTATTCCATCAGATTCAGAATATTTTCAGCTTGTTTGTTTGATCAATTTATAGGACACTCGTTTTGTTTATGCAGATTTTTGTTTGATGACTTAATGGACTATTTGGTTCATAAATTGCTTTAATTTCTCTCCAGGCAGACAAACTGTTGGAATTATTGAAGCAACACTTTCAAGAAACAGAACAAGAAAATATGGTAATAGATGATAAATCAGCTATTGTTTTTAAGAGATATAAACTTAAATTTGTAACCAGTAGGATGGGGTGTGTGCTGGAGGGTGGTTTTGACCATGAACTATAATAGAAATACCTTTTTCTTCTTAGTGCCTGTAGCTTAATGTACTCATATGCTAATAGAAATAGATATGCTAATGTTAGTTTTGAAGTGGCCTCTCATATGACCCAAAGCTGTTTTCCTTTCAGCTGCAAAAATTAACGGTCTGTTTTTCAGCATCAGTACAAAATTAGTCTCTGTTAACACTAACACCTAATTTTCATTGAACAAATCTTAATTCTTGCCTATTTAGCTCCAGACAATAGTTACTACCAAATATAAAAATATTTTATTTATTTTGCATATCTAGATAGTAATTGGAAAACTTTTTGTGTCTACTACGATTTACTTACACTAACACTATAATGAAAGTGATACAGTGGTACTATTTCCTTTAATCATTTCTTAAGCTATCATTTTCCTAAAATGTATCTCCCTTGAAGTGCTTCCTTTAAAAAACCTTTAAAGGTTCAAAGGACTGCTGTAATCCTTGTTACCTTTTTAAATTTTTTTTTTTGATGAAGTGTTCCATAAATGTACAAATCTGGGAGGGTTGTGGCATTATGCAAGTTAGATTTCAAATATGAAATATTAGGCTTTCATAATATTAAAATACAATGTAATAAAACAATCACAGAATTTATTTTGAGAGTACTCAAAGAGTGAGCTTTGATGTTTGGGGAAATCTAGATATTGCCAGTTTTGTGATTATTATGCTGCTAAATGGCATGCTTGCAACTGTTTTTCCTCTGTGTGAAATACTTTTTCCAGTAATAAAATTGAAACTGTCCCTGGAGTATCTAATTCATGGTTGTGTCAGATATCTACCACATTATAGTATTTTTCTGCTACAGGATCCTGAAAAGAGTGCATCTGCTTCCATCGAATTGGATGAACTGAGCAATCAGAAGGAAATTACGCCTGAATCAGTGTGTTTTATTACAAAAAGATGTGGCAAAGAAAAGAAAATAACCAGAAAAAAGAGGAACTTCCATGAGGAAACTAATACCAGTGAAGAAAACCCAGAGCTTTCTGATGAGAAAGAGGTGATATGCATTGATTGGTTTTGTGTCTCCCCTTCCTCTGAGTGTAATTTAAACATATTTGATTTCTTTTTACCACCATTTATAGATGGTATACACTTACATATATGTGTGTGAGTGTGTGTATATATACATATAAGAATTACAAATGTAATGTTCTGGTATTGGACATTCTAGCACTGACTTTTCTCTATCTTAACTATGTGCTATTCCATAATAAACAGACATTACTTGCTAGTCATTGCTTCAAGGAAATAAATTCCTCTTAAGAAATATACAATACCAAGCACTTTATCTGAGTGTAAGAGTGCTCTAACCTACTTCATGATAGTATTCTGAATATTAAGCTAGTGTCAAAATTTATCTAAAATAAGGCTGTTCTCACTTTTTTAATACAAAAAAATTATCAGAAGTTGCACCATTGCCTAAACTTCACAATTTTTTTTTATTGTGAGTTTTGTATGACTGAGGGAGAGAAAGTTTCAAGGTGAGATGAAGGTAGAATTCTTTTTCTCTAGAATTACAAGGAGTGGGTAAACTAAGAACTGTCTGAAAGACCATTACTGGCCTAAGAAGGGAAATGAAGAGATGAGAAGTGTTAGAAAATTGTACAGTAACCAAAGTTCCAACAGTGAAAAGTAACATATCCAGTGAATTTTTTTTTTACTTGCAAATAATTAACTTTTGTCAATAAAGGCAATTTTATACTAGAATTTTAGAGCTGTGCAGGTGAAAGCTTTCTAATATATCTGTTTGTGAAGTAACAGGGTAAGTATTTCAGAGGTTAATTCAGGTTGGACTTCAGAAAATCTTAATCTCCCAACCAAAGCAGACTCAATTGTAAGGTTAGACCACAGTGTTTGAGGCTTTGTCTAATCTCATATTGAAAACCCCTGATAATGGAGGTTATGCAACTCTCTGGGCAACGTGTTCCACTGATTCACTGTACTCAGAAAAGCAGCCTTTCTCTGGAACAGAAAGGAACAAACAATTGGAAGAAATAGCTTAAATGAAGTATGTTTAAATTGCCAGGTGCATTCTGAAATGAAAGAAAACGAAGTGCCTCAGGATGAGCATGAAAAGGGACAGAAGGTATTCCAAAACAAGAAACAAGTAACCAAAAAGAGAGCTATTGAGAATGCAGGGATGGGTACTGATCAGAAGAAACAAACAGAGAAGATGCCTGTTAAAATCAGGGGAGATGAATGTAAGTAGAACATTGAAAAAAGCAACTTTAATAATTCTTACTACTTAAAATAATCAAGAAGTACATTTAATTTTGTTGTGAAGATTTTTGTGGCATGTCTGATGATTAGTACTTTATTTGGGGATACCAGAAGGAAATCTGTCTGGTTTTCCTTTTAGCATATTGTTACACCAATCCTCAAATTCTGCACTGTAGCAATTTTGCTGGCTTTGACTTCATCTGGACACGATGTTTTTAGTGAAGGAGTTCTCAAAAGTCTGAGTGTATTTGAGTCTTGCACTTCCAAAAGGATCAGTGCCTTTTGGAATATCCCTGAGGCTGTTACTTGGCTCCTTTAACAGGTGGCAAGGAAAGGAGAACTTTCTTCCTAAGGCTTCACTATTTTTTCCTACAGATGAACAGGCTTATCTTTTTTTTTCAAGGAGTAAAATTAGTAGAAAAGGACATCCTTTATAATTTGTTTGAACTACCTAATAGTATCTGTATTCCAGTGCATCATTTTTGCATGTGGTCGTTTTTTTAGCCCTTGCAAGACGATACCACTGCAAATATTAATTTATCCCCCACTCTGTTGTGTATGCAGCTGACAGGAAGAAATGAGTTTTTCTAATCAATCTGATAATTTATTGGTATTGTGGATTTGTCAAGTAAGATATATACCTTTATTTGCTCTGGTTAGGCTACGTGTATGTAGTCTGTAAACTGGACTATGGATATTGTTGCTATTCAGTAGAATTTACAAGGACGATCTTATGGGAGACCACCTATAATTTTGAAAGTAGCTTAGTATAATTTTCAATGAAGGTTATTTACAAAACAGAAGCAATAGAGTATTGTGGAGGATGCTTGGGCTGAAGCAGCATTCATCCTGACAGCTGGTACAGTACTCATCTGTTCCTGTAACTGTAGTTACAAGTGTCGGTATTACTTGCTATGTTGAGGTTTTGTGTCTTGGTGTTTTGTTGGTGTTTTTTGTTTTTATTTTGGGGTTTTGGGGGGGATTTTTTTTGGTGGTTTTCTTTTGTTGTGTTTGTTTTTTGGTTTTTTTTCCCCCTCAATAATTTCAGACAGGGAGAGCTATGTTACAGGAAACTACTATGCCTGCATTTAACATCGATGAGTTGAATTTTCAACAACACCCCATTATTTGCTTCCAATGAGGATTTCTTTCAGTATATGGGTCATCTATGTTTACTTTTAAGGGGATATGAATGAACAGAAAAGCAAATGTTTACTTTTTATTTGCAAATGCTGAACTTGATGTGAAGTCTTTACCTGATTTTTTTAAAAGAAAATTAATTGGTAAAATGTGAACGTGAGCTTAATAATATACCTGAGAGCAGAGATGGAAAAAAACCAACTCAGACTCTCTGTATGTATATAAGCAGTGGCAGAAAAGGGGGGCAAAAGGTATTTTGTCTTTATTATCAACATTTAAAAAACACAGTTCACAGCCTGTGAAGTTAAACTTGCTTTTGCTTACCACAAGCACAATGCTCTTTTTAACTTTCTCTGTGAAATACTTTACTATCATAAGATATTAACCTAATAGGATTGTAAGATTCATGCTGGGCTTGTAGTTTGTCAAGACATGCTATTACTGACAAACCAATTAAAACACTTTGAAGAGACTTAAGACATATTCCAGCTCTTTTTATTTCTCAAAACTGAAACCCACTTTGATGAGATAAGGTGTGTTTTAGAACAAATTCTTTTAAAACCACTGTGATGACTTTAAAATGTTTTCCAGGAGTTCTAATGATTTTGTCTAATCTTACTGTGCCAGGTGATGCTCATAATGCAGGAGGGAAGACCCCTTTATCTGTAGGCTGTGCATCTCGGTCTGCAAAAACAAGAATGAAAGCTACTACACCAAGTAAGATAACCTACCATCTTTAGAAATAGATGTGTTTTACTGTGTGTAAAGGGAGACTTGGCTTAGTTTTTTATAACTCAGATTTCTCTTTTTGCTCAAAGAAGAGAGCATCCTCTCTTTAAAAATCAAACAAAAAAATTTCCAAAAGGTTAGAATTTAAGGTACGTATTCCATCTTGTAAATTCAAAGTAGTAAATGACTGGCATGTATGTTATAAAACTGCTATTGAACATTTTGATGTCTTTTGGATATAATACTTGCATTGATTTTCGAAGAGCAGGAATACATGCTATTATTCCTGCTTATTTAGTTTTCACTTTATAAATACTACTGTTGTGCTATATTACTATGCATTAGCTCATTTTCATCACTTCTTAAAATTCATTTATTAGTTTAAATTTAGAAGTACTGTTTTCTTTAACTGTAGAATTTGGGGTTAGGTTAGATGATCTTTAAAGGTCCCTTCCAACCAAAACAGTTCTGTGGTTCTGTAATTCTCCAGAGCACACACAATGTAACTGGTCACATAGCTGGTGAAATAGGATCTCTTTCATAGTGTTTGGCCAGCTGTGTATGCAGTCTTTAATTAGAGGGATACTTTTTCTTTGAGGCCATAACAATGGGTGTTGCAAAATTCTCCTATCAAGTATTAAACGTCCTTAGAGCATATTACATCTGTGAATCTTCTTTCTTAGACTTTAAAAAGTTGCACGAGGCCCACTTCAAGAACTTAGAATCTATTGCTGACTACATGGAGAGGAAAAAAAAAAGGAACGAAAACTGCACCAGTTCTCTCAGCACAGTCAAGGTAACCGATAAAGAGGAAGGTATCTGTTGTTCCCATATTCACTTATTTCCAGGGCCGCTCTGTAAATGTCTCTATAGAGTCTCTTTAGAGTAGTGAGTAGCTGGTCATGTGAACAAGCAGTGGAATGTTATGATGAATGAAATTTAACTTAGTCCTATTTAACTAATTATATATAATTATTTGTATATAACATTGTTTTGTCAAGGGATGAGAGGCAGCACAAGAGACACAGACGTGAACTTTAAAGAACAAGTGTATAAATTTACTATGGTTCAAACCAGCAGAGAATTACAAAAGGATAAGCTTTGCAATGCACCTAATCATTACTACAAAGAGTGTCTCTAGTGATTAAGAAAGATACATCACCAGCTGCCCTTTAATGCAACATCATCCAGACCTTCAGGTCAGCTGGGGAGCCCCAGTTGCAGTGACGAGTCTGAGAACCACTCCCGGTAACTGGGAAATCCTACGCAGTGTGTTCACTCATAGGTGAGGCTTCCACCTTCACTGTGAAAAGGGCCCAGCTTTTATTGGTAAACAAACAAGCTTACATCACTGCTTAGTGCAGAAAAACGTCTGAATTTCTTCTCTCCTGGAGTTTTGCCCAAAGCCTGGCCGGGGCTCAGAGGAAAATCAAGGGAGTCAATTTGGACCATCTAATGTTGAACATTATTGGATAGAAATCTTCACTAATAAGCAGATACCTATATGTCTTACCAACAAGCATGCATGTTTACACAGGTGTAGTCTTATCACACTACATATTTTACAAATGATTATACAGAATTTTGGCTAATAAGCAGATAGATGACTAAATATAACATTAGGGTTGGAAGGTTCATCAAGAGGTCAACTCTGGCTTAGGGCCTGCTGTTCAGGTCTCAGCACTTCAAACATATATGTTATATAACTTTTTATATATTAACAGTGTATAGCTATAGGAACCAACAAATAACTTGTTTGTTTTGAGTTAAAATAATTATGTCACAACTACTTCAGTGGAAGATCTGGAGCTTTTGTTTACAACTGTTTGAATTGCTGCAGAGCTTAAGGGGATAGGCTGCCTTTCAAAGAGCAGGAATTAAATATTCATTTCCTCTTTTGTGCCTAAAAGAACTATTATCCAATGGCTGCATATGACTCTCTTTTAAAATAAATGCAACATATATTGTTCTTAGTGTTCCTGACACTCAGTTCTTACATCTAACCCTTGTGTGGGTCAAAGCTGCCAACAGAACCTCTTGCAGGTGTAGCTGACCCTAGAGAAGTGACAGTAATTTATCAATGTATATATAAATATGCCAATGGATATAGAATTGTTCAGGTTGGAAAAGACCTTTAAGATTGTCAAGTCCAACCATTATCCTAGCACTGCCAAGTCCATATCAAAACAGTAACACTGAAACTCCTGAACACTACATTTCTTTATGGCATACATGTATCAGTGCTTACTTGAGACAGATTACTATTGGCAGGTGCTGACCAAAAAATCAAATCCCTTAAAAGCATTAGAAAAAGGAACTTCATATAACAGTTCTAAGGTATGTGCTTTCAGATCAGGATCAGTTTAAAAACAATAAAACTACTTAAGCTTTTATGCTTTCAAAGCAATAAAAGGGAAAAAAAATGAAGAGACTGTATGCTTATGATTTGTTGTGTATTTTCTCTTCCTCTTGGCTACTGTTCAGATAAATTTTTAGCTGAGTCTGTTAACTCATTATTTGATTTTCCCTAGAAACGAACCAGTGGCAAAGCACTTTTATTTAGCCCAAATCCAGCAAGAGGCAGATTCTCTACCACCTGCACTCCTGGTAACCTCCGGCGCTCACCACGCAATTCTCTGAATGCTGCAAATCGGAGTATTTTATCCCAGAAATCTTCATTTAATCCTTCTGTTCTTTCAACATCCAAAATGAATGTCAGGTAAAAAGAACAAAACAAAACTAACAGCAAGCCATTTGATACAATAGACATAAAATAATCAACACTGACTGTGATTTTGCTACCTTATTTCTATTCTAAACATGAACTGTGCAAGATCAATTCTGATTACTAACTTTCATCCTAGCATTATAGCTGGTTTAAGCCTTACTGTGTTGTTACTGTCTTCCTTTGTTTTTATGTCTGTTGATAGCAGAATCTTGCATCTCAGCTTCCATTTTGCTAAACCGGGCAAGCAAATTATTTTTCTTACTGTGTTAGGTTGTCTGACAAAATGGAAAACCTATCTGTTATATCTAAATTAATTTATCTTTGAGATTTCTTAACCAGAACTGTATTCCGTATTCCGGGTGAGTCTTGCAATTGATTCATCATTTGGGATTTTTAGCTACTCTCTCTTCCTTTTGTCCCTTGTTTCCCCTCCCTCTTAGTATCACAGCAGGGATCATCTTGTGATTGACTACTATAAGCAGATTGTTTCTAGCAGATGGGAACTAAGTTGACACTAGAAAGTCATGAGGAATTGCTAAATGAATGAACTCATACTCAATGCTACTATCTTTTCGCATTTCCTTTTAAAACATCATGTGTATGTCACTATTCCTCCACAATAATCTAGTTCTCTATTATTCGTTTCATGAATTTGTTATTAGAAAAATTATTAATAAGCTAATAAAATTTATTGAAGTTTTCATCGAGAAACCTTTTAAAGGATGGAATCAAAAGAACAGTCTTGATGGTATTCCATTGACAAATATCCTTTTGCTTGGTTTTCTTTTTAGTGAGTCCTTGTCTGTACTATTCCTTAATTGGTTTCTAACTATTATACTAATTCTGTCTTCAATCATTTTACTAAACTTTCCATGGTGACTGAAGTTCTGATTAGACATTCTCGCTTGCTAACAATACATAGTTGTTCTCAGGTCTTGGTTGTGTAACTGCCCACTTCTTTTATGACCTTCACTTTTCAACTTTTGCATGCCAAGGTTATAACTGCTGGGACTTTTTGTCCCTGAATAAAGTGTATGTGGGCTTGTTGTTATTGTGAAGTCAGATAATGCAACTTCTAATATTGATATCTGATAATTTTATGTGACTTTGGAATGCAGGTCTTTTGCTGTTCAAAGGTCAAAATCAAGTTTATAAACTTACTAGCTTTGTTTCTACTTTTAAAGTCCTCTTTTTGATTTCAGGAAATAACAAATGAAGAAAATAACCATAAACTTGCTAGCTCACAAAACATAGCTTTCTTTATCATATACTCAGTGTCTTTGCAATTGCAGGCTTTTAGCTTATTCTCAGTACCTTTTTGATAAGGGTGTTACTTCATGCAAGATTTTGAATTTTCTTTTATCTGTTTATATATATATGTACACATACATGTATTCACACATACACATTAAAAATGTGTATACACGCATACAGCACATACGTGCATCTTGGTATGCAAGTAACTTGTGTATTCTGACTAAAATTTTGAGCTTTATCTTGTAGATCTTTGAGTTCCAGCATTTTGTTAGTTAATTTTCTTTCAGTTTTTCTTAATTTGAATTTTAGAACTAACAATAGTGACATGTAATGCTTTACTACAGAATCCAAATCTAAAGTAAATCATATCTGTTGGTGAAGAAATCTATCTTATTGCATCCAAATATATTTGCTTTCCAAAATAACAAGCGAGTTCTTTGTAATTCCTAATATCCTTTACTGCTACTGATGATGGCTTGTAACTTGAAAACTGTGATACCAGCAAGGCATTTTAGCGCAATTGATGCGTGAGCTGTGAATATCTTATATATGCATTTTACATATGTAAGAAAAACAGAATGCAGAACTTTCTGTGTTCTGGCACATTGCTTACATTCCTTGTAGGTGACTAAATTCGTCTTCATATTTCTAACTATTTTCAGGTTTTCAGAAGCCACAAAAGATAATGAGCACAAACGCTCTCTTACCAAGACTCCATCTCGAATGTCTCCGTACATGCAGGAGATCTGCACGCCTGACACTCAAAAAAACTGCAAACCAATAAGTCAGAAAAACAGCAAGGGAAATGCAAGAAATGATTTGCCTGCACCAAAGGGTAAAGTGGATGGTGAATATTTGGCTCTTTCAGATCAAGACTTTTGTCTTAGTGAATAATTATTATATAAATTTTTAATAACACAATGTCATATAGTCCCAGGTCTTAACTTAATTCTCTAATTTATGACTGATTCTTTAGAAACGGCAGTAGTTTTTTGTTTCATTTGTTTTCCAGTGGCTTGAGTAAAATGGTTGGGTGCCAAGACTTAAACATATGGTACCTGGCTACATACAGAAAAGAGGATAGAAAATCTTCTGGACCTTTAGGGATTACATAGCGAAAGATTCATATTGCAGATACAGGGAGACCTTGTCTGTGGTGATAGGAGTTTCCAATGCCTTCTCAGAGACCTCATTCTCCTTGTGGGGTTAGCATGCATTAGGCTTTTAGTTGTTTTTTAGGACAACCTGTTATTACCCGCCTCAGCAACTCTGATTAACTCCAGAACTAAAACTAAGAAAAACCAGAAGTCTTCTGATTGATTGTTCACAATCTCTACACCAGCACAGCTCTGCTATCCAGCCATTGATACCTTTAGCATCACCGGCCTATTGGCACAGACCGAGAACCCAGAGCCTCTTGGTTTGCTCTGTAACAATATTAATGTTTTTAAGGGGAAAACAAAGCTCCATGTTGATCTGAAGTTGATCTGTTCCAAAGGAATGCTTCTTTGTTTAATGTGAAAAGCCACCCAGTTCCACATAGAGACTAGAAAACATAATTGTATTAAAATGTGCTCAGAAGTGTATTAGAAAAACACATGAAGCTGTATATGCTCTTGGATAGTATAATCATACTAAAAGGGCTAGAAACTCTGCAACTCTTGCCCTCTCCAGACCTTGAAACTCTCTATTTCAAGTAAGCTGTATTTGTGCAATTCTATGGTTAAGATGTAGCAGACAGTAGCACTTAAGGGCTCTTTGGTCTTAATAATTGTAAGATGGTCTTCACAGGCACTTCCCAACTTTGTGTACAGCTACACGCAAAGCTACTCTTACTCTTGCTACTATAATTATGATACTGTGATGCCTTTTGTAGTTATCACTCCCTTCAAATTTGGAGCTCAACCTGCAGAACCCACAAGCACAAAGAAGACATTTGATCTCAAAGCAAGTCTCTCCAGGCCACTTCGGTATCAGCCCCATAAAGGTACTGTGATCCTTTGCAGCTTGTGTTGGTCACACACCTTACGCTCAGCTGCTGGCAGGGAGTACTCAGGGAGGCATTGATACAAATTGTGATAGCAAAGTCTTTTCCTGTCCCTTTTCCTTTCTCTCTGGATTCCCACACAGTCTGTGGACTGATGTTAAATTTCTACATAATATATGCTCCAAGAGCTTCACTACTGAAGATTAAGACTTTATGACTAAAAGCACATCAATACAAGAATAAGCACCCTTGTATTCCACTAAATGATGTTATGTCCAGGAAATAGGAAACGTTCTTTACATAATTAGACTTTATTTTGTTTTGAAGTGCACTATTGTTTGAGAAGCTGAACTTTGTGTGGTGAGTTCTAATTCTAAATACAGTCACCTGTTACTACTTCTAGAAGGACTATTGCAGGGAATGAGCTGGTAAAACTGATAATACAGCTTGAAAATGCATTTCATCCTAAGGTCAACCAGCAAAAAACATGCTAGCTAGGATAAAATTCATGATAAGAAGTAAATACACAGTTACTAAACTAATAGTCTCTTTTTACCCTTAAACTGCAGGACGACTAAAACCGTGGGGAGAATTTAAAGAAAACACTGTCCTCAATAAGTCTGGTGGTAGCAATATCTCTTCACGTAAGAAAGATTACAAACAGCCGCATCTCCAGACAAGGTTAGTACACCACTAGTCTTTGTATCAATACTGTTACTTAAAATAATATGTCTCATTCTTCTTGAGATTTAAATATGCAGTGCAGGAAACAATACTTTTGTATTAAAGCTGTTTTTGTTTTAATGACTGTTCAATATCAGGAAGGCCAGCAAGGATGGCCACTCTGATTTTGTTAGACTTTTTTCCATGAAAGTTATCAGTGCTAGAGTTTGGAGATTTACCTTCACCTTGAAAGAAGTTGGCAACAGACGTGTTGCTACCTTGAATGTTTACGTCTAAGAAGTGTGTTCTGTGAATGTGTGTTCAGTCCAAAATGATACTGTTCTCTCTAGTGGCAAATGCAGCACACTGATTAAAGTGGTGTTAAGCCCTGGTCAGTTTCAGATTCCTTTGGTTGCTTGTTTCTCCACCTTTAATATAACTTGATATGGTCCATCTCTCTTCTTTTTCCCCTTTAGGGAAGAAAGGCGTGAGAAACATGAGCAAGAGAGAAAAAAGAAAAAGGCTCAGGCTCTCGGAAACCGTAGAGGAGTATCTGCATGCTAGGATGAATAAGAAGTATCTAAGAAATCACTGTAAATATTGTTCCTGTCCTGTAAATATGTGTGCTGTCTGTGTATGGTTCATGTTGCTATCAGCTAGTGGAATCCAGAGAGCAATTAATGAGACCTTGTATCTAAGCATAATATTTCTGTGATCAACTTCTCCATTGAGATGAGAGTTCTAGACTTTCAGGAGCTTAGAACTCTCTCTTATTGCTTCATAATTTTTAAACTAATTTAAGTAAACCTGTTCAAGAAGGAAATGTAAGTGCGAAAAAAAGATGCTCAAGAAGCCTTCTTGCAGAACAGACTTCTGCACCAGCATGCATTTGTTGCCCACTAGAATGCAGGCTTTGGATAGCAAGCATTGAAATGTTGCACTCGTAAATTACAGGAATTGGAGATACCTGTTTTCCAGATAAATCCTTAAATTCTCAAAAAGTTACAGCAATTAGTCAGCATTTCTAATTGCATGCTTATGGCATAGTAGAGAATTTCAAAGAGAAGAAAAAATATGCAAGCTCTCTGGAAAACTAAAAGCTTGCAGCTTAAAATAATTATAAGCTATCTTATTTAAAAAAAAAAAAAACAGTCACAACTGAGAATTTACAAATTACTCACTGAATGCTTTGAACAGTTAAGGTTTTGTTCCTTTCTATGATGCTAACAAAATTCTTTTGCTTTTCATCTCTATGATGCTTAAAAGAGATTGTAGTGTTGAGGCACATGGAATATCTTAGATTTAAATGCAGTTGTTATTTTTACTTTTAAAAAATACATAGAAAAGCTGTCTGGATTTGTTATGGATAGAACTGAAAGAGTAATTTACTAGTTGTAATCTCAGATATTGAGCAATAAATGTTTCACTGAATTTAGTGTCCTATCAAATATATGTTGAAATGTCAAAAACAAGTAACTTTTTTTATGACCTTAATGGGGAGGAAATTAATATTTTGTATATATCGTGTTATCAGTGGTTATATCATCTAGTGTACCATATATAACTGCTTCCTTAGTGTAGCAGTAGTTTCGTTTACACTTGTATTTACTACTCCATGTCTTTTTCTTTGCCATGTTTTCCTTACCAACCAGCCTGCCTACTACTTCATGAAAGCATGTTAGGTCTGGTATCTTTGGAAACAATAACCCTCACTCCTCTTTTGCACTTAAGCTGCTGCATTCTGTGCAAAAGGAGAGCGATAGTACAAGATAGTTTCAGCTTGCTTTATTGTGGTCACTTCCATATAAAATACAGGTACATTTAATATCTGTAAAGTATACTTCAGCAAGGTCTCGGTGGAGGGAGGACAGTGTTTGAGTAGACTACATTTGTGACAGCTGAAACAAGACCATTCAGCACTTTGTAAAGTGTTTCTTGAATTACTGAAAACTAGACTTTTTTCTTGGAAAAAAGGAGGTTTTGAGCTTCCGTGCCACCAGCTGAGGCTGTGACTTCTTATACCACAGCTGAGTTAGGCTAATTGCACATATCAGAAGTGTGATCTGCCCTGCCCTGCCCTGCCCTGTGAAGGTGCTAATCAAGCCAAGCTAAGCTGTGACTCCTCAGGGAGCAGACAGTGCTGAGGATTTCCTCCTAAACCTCCTCCAGAGCACTACTTCTCTCCAACAACCTTAGCTCTATAACGCTGTAGGATGATCCTCAAGAGCTCTCAAGGAAAACCCAAGCCTGCTGTGTAGCTACTGTTTCAATCTTGGCAGCAGCAGATTTTTCTTTTTTTAGCTATCCAGAGTAACTAAAGCTAAAGGTTGAAATCTTTTTGAAGGTCTTTTCCACTTCTTAGTGCTGCTGTTTGTAAATTTCAGCAGCTGAGTCACACTTAAGCACCAGTCCTCAGGGCATTAATTCTCATCAGACTTTTTTTGTTTAAAACTAGCACGTTCAAGTGTTTTACAACTGTCAACAAACCATGTAACGTATAAAATGAAAGTGGTGTACAAAAAAATAACTACAACAAGCTCATGAAATACTTTTTATTTTAGTAAGGATAGAAGCCAAAGCTTACCCAGGGAAGAGTTACTACTTCGTAAGAACATATCACAATTCCCCTCAGGCTAGGTGCAGTACATGTCTGTACAGTCTCTCCAAGATTCTGCATTTGGAAACTTCAAGATGCCAGCGGTGTCAAACTTCAGGCAATTATCTCTTTAATGTTTACAGAGGATCTTCAAGTTGTTGTAAGGCATGTGTTAAGTATTTTATAAAAATGAACCAAATATCTGAAGAATGTCCCAAAGGAGACCAGCCCACCTTAGACTGGAGTATTCTTGTCATATGCTTCATAGGCAAATTCTTCTGTATGAGCTCTGTCATTTAACAGGCCAATAAAATCTATCTCCAGCTGGAACGGACCATCTATTTTATCTCCGATTGTGAATCCAAGGGTACTAATCTAATTAAGAGATACATACAGTAGAACAGTGTTTATAATGTTACAATCAAACCCAATTGTACCTCCCACTCCATATTTTACAAACAATTCATGGCTATCTACTTTGAACTGGTATTTGCTCAAAATACAGAGCAGTTGTGTGTTCCTCATACTGCCTTTTCAAAAGAAATGTCAGAGAAAACCTATAGAAAACTTGCCTTGTCTAGCCAGATAGGATGCTGACTATCCTGGACTCTTCCCCGACTGGAGAGAAAGAATTTGGAGAATGGAATCTGACATAAATAAAACAAACCAAGAGTTTAGTGTCACCAGTATATAAAATAGAAACTTAAGGAAATAAAAAAGCCCGTTTTAGGAAAAAAAAACAAACAACAAAACACTGCTACATCTGGTACCAGCATTAGTTGGGTAGATAAAACTGGCACAAAGAAATGTGCCAACATTAACTTTTTCAAACGGCCACTTGCAGCCAGTGCCAGGCCATCCTGTTCTGCAGTGGCTGTAGCCATGATGCAGGGCATTACACAACGAGGGGCTGCAACACAAAAAGTGGCTGTTTACATCGAGAATATCTTCTTCCAATAACATGTCAACATAAACCCGATGTTATTGAAAAGTCTGATGTGCACATTGGCAGCTCATGTGTACCCAGGCTGTGGATTTCACAGTGCAAACTTTGTACTGAGACATCAGTACTTCAGCAAAGCAATTCGGAATAATGAAAAATGACTTTGAATGCAGTGGGAGCAAGAAAGAGGAGGGCTGGCTGCTGAGGGTGAGAGGAAAACAACCCAGCCAGCAATGACACAATGGCTTCCATCCTCGTGACTCCTCATCTGTGAAACAGCAGGCTGTTCCCATATGACTGGACAATGGTATTAGAAAGCACTCAATGCCAATTCATAAGGATGTGCAAACCTTATCATTGTCATCAGCCAATTATGAAAGGTCCCCAGGTTGCACCAGAAAAGAGCTGCAACTCATATTTTTTAAAAATATTATTTTGCGTCACATATTCAAGGGTCACAAATGACAAACCACGCCTCTGAGTCTCTGATTGACTCCTGCAAGGCTGTGGATTAAGCAAATTCTGTCACAGGAAACAAATCCTATGCCAGCCTGTGCCCATTTGTATTACAGATAAAAGGGTTATCACAGAGAATATTCATGGCAATACCTGCTAAGCTTCAATTGCTAGATCTATCCTAATACTCCAGTAATAGCCAACAGCAGGCATTTAAGCGAACACATAGTGGATGAAATCTTTAATACAATTGACACAGCGGGCCCTCCCACAATCCAGTTTTGGGAACTTCCAAGCCAAAGGCACATGTCTGTTTTATAACAAACATTGAATGGACAGAAATAATGCAACAGAAAGAAACTGTGACTGTTGAAAGAATTCTCCTTCCACAGTGTTTTGGCCAGGACCCCAAGACAGTCTCATTAATTTGAAAGACTCATTAGTTTACCTTTATTTCCTCCCAGTATGGGCCTCCGCGGGTGAACATAAAGTAGTTATAGAGATCATCCTTCTGATGAGAGAAGTAAGGGTCTGTATAAATGTTTACCATCCAAGGTCTGCCATCACCACGGACACGTAAATACAGACTGTTGAAGTTTGACCAGTCATAATACTTCTTCCTTCTAAAAGATCCCTACAAATTATTAATAAATGGAATTATTTCTCCTTATTAAGGGAAACTTCTATTATGAAGAATAGAACACTGTTGCTTTGATCACTGCCCTCATTATTATGAAAACTTTGGATGATTCTTTCATCACACTGGCTGCTGAGCTCACTTGACTTCCTTCAAATTGCAATATTACCACCCTGAGGACTAACGCTTTCATTATAAGCCACAATCTTTTAAGTGACGGAAATCAGATCTTTCTAGGACTGAATTCCCCACCAGGCAAGTATACAAATGCTATAGTGATGGATCAGTAGTTATGTAGTTCATTAAGTTTAATGTAGTTCATTAAGCTTAATATTCTGTGGTCAGTTCTAGATTATTCAGAGATGATGACAGGAAATTGAAGAAGTGGGATAATTTATTCCCTGTAATAACCTCCCAACTGAAGACTAACATAAGCACTGGGAGCATTTAATGTTTTCCAACACTTTTTTTTCATTAACTATGCATAATGATACCAACTGCAAGCATGTCTAATTCTCAACTGCATTTTTTCCAAAGATCTGCATCTTTGTTGCCATTTGCATACAGGCAGATCCAAGAGTCTTCAGAGACTTACATTGAGATCACTTAGAGCAAGGGTCAGGCTTATTCCTGACCAGAATTGCTTAAATGAAGTCAAAATTAGCAACAAAAATTCAGATGTTTCCCCTTTATTTTACACCACTACTATGGGTTACATGGGTTACGACTATCCTTCTACCAACTCATCTTGTAGATAACAGGATGACTAGATCATCAATATATTAATACAAGGCCTGTAGCTACTTGATTTTATAGTTTTGACAGTTTTCAGCCATTCTACTTATATAAATGTCTTTGTATTTATGTTTTCACCTTCCATTTTCAAACTGCCTTATAAAGATGGACTGATACACTTCACTACTTCAAAATTATGAGGTGAAAGTTTGAGTCACATCTGCACAAATCAGTAGCAGTCATGAGAATTTAATTCAGACAAGATTCCACTTGTTGTTGTTCCACTTGTCTGACCCACTGTCACCATTTTAATTGGTTTTCTTCTGTTTCTTATTTACCCACTGATTTTGCTACTGATATGTTTTTTGCTGATATGTTCTGGTCTTCAAGATTCTGGCCAAGAAATGATCTTACCTACGTAGCTGTGCTGAGACACAAACAACAGAACAAACTAAACAGTTTGGGATTTTAGACACTGAGTCAAAATGTTCCTTTGCTTTTAAAGGTGCTTAGAAATAAGGAATGAAACAAGCAGTGTCAATAATGAGCACATCCATTTCTGGTTCTATTTTGCTAAATTATGAGCTATCAAAGATCTCTGTCTCCCTTTTTCTGATGTACAGTAAGAGGGGGACCTTTAAAAATTTCCGTTCAAAGCATTCTTTTCTGTTCCTGTGAGAAAAAAGGATGAGCTTGTTCACTCTAACCAAGTTGGATGAATAGACCAAGTTAAAGCCCAGAAAACTTCTCCTTATGATACATTCAATTAACTTTAAATTTAGAGAGACATCTAATTTAATCATATCAATTCTGGATGTAAAGATTCATTTGGACTCAATGATCTTGGAGGTCCTTTCCAACCTTAATGATTCTAGGATTACAGATCCTCCATTTGCAAGGATGCTGCCAATGGGTCTCTCTATGGCACATAACCAAATGATTAAACACATATTATTCCTTTTCTAAGAAAGGAAAACGAAATCCAAGAAAAATTTTAAGTTCCTTCGAGGTCAAAGGATAGAACAGCAATGACATCCCTGAAAGAATATCTAATACTCCTGAAAGTGATCAGTTTCAACTGCAGTAAACAGCAGGCCACTTGCTTTCACTGGGATTACACAAACATGCCCTCAGATTCGGTAACAAAGCCGTGCAAACATGGAGCTGTACTTACCAGTTGCGGTTTAGCTCTCATACTACAATATCCACTGTATTTTGTCTCCCCATCACGAGGTACTTCCATATTGAGGGTTCCGTACAGCATAGCACCCTGGTTATTCCTACCCAATTTGAGGTAAACTTCACTTTTCCCTCCAATCTCTACATCAGAGGAAATAATCCATTTATTCAAATCTTCTTGGCTCCGAAACTGCCATACCACCCTCGTCTGTTCCAACAGGTACTGACTTAATGGACGGCCTTCAGGTCCTATTAAGTGATTCTGGGTTTCCTCCTTCAGTAAGCTTAGCTGAGTCTTTAAGACATCAAAGCCCTTCTTAAAGCTGAAATCAGCATTCTGCCACAATGATTTTTTCTCAGGCTCTGCTCCTGGCCTCCTGTAGCTGCTGTACAATTTTGAATGGCTGAGAAGAGGTCCAAGCAACTGGAGCAAAGTTTTGTGCCTGCAGCATCCACCACGTAAGGCAGCACCGTTCAGCCACATCATAGTCATATTGGTAAACCTGAAGAATTCACTTCCAGTAAGGCAATTAATGGGTTGGAAATTAAGTGAACAACAAAACTAGTATCCAGAGCTGTCTTACTGCAGTTACTGTAGCTGATCTTCACCTTTAATACAAAAAAGGTAAAAAAAAAAATTGCATATAGGATACTTGTAAAACAGTTTATTTTTAAAATTGATGTTAGCTAGAAATCTAAGTCATTGGAAAAAGGAATGAAAAAAAACATCAATAATTACATTTCTTCAGAGTATTTATTGACTTCCATGCCCCCCACAACGCGAAATCCCCAGGCAAATAAGAAAACTCAGGTAAAACACCTTAAATAAAACTGGTAAAAAAAACAACAAACTCCTATTCATTCTTCCACTGTAAATAAGTTTAGGTGCAACACCAGCAAAAACAATCCAAGAAGCTTTCTAAAATCTGATAAACAAAGTATTATCCCCTGCAAGAAAACCACAAATTCACAACAGGCAGACTCTGCTGCCACCAGGACCAGACTGACAGTCTCATTCGACAGTCAGACGACAAGACTTTTCAGATAAGAAGTCCTGCAGCAGCCTCATCCAGCTCCTTGCCCCCATCAATGCACCCAATTTAGGATCACGGAGACTATTGCCAAGACTGAAAAAATGAGCATGAAAGACTGCAATACAATAAGGTGTTTTTTTAGTAAAGCTTTGGAAAAATTCTGAAAATCTTCTCTTTGCTTCTCCCCGTATCACTGTCGGTAGGAGCAGGTCTGCCACATTGCTATTCTCTAATTCATAAAGATGAGCCTTAACATTCAGTGCTCTGTACAGAGGCTGTTACTTCTGACTCATAAAATTAGACACTTTTTGAATTTTGATTTTTTTTAATGCCACAGAACAAATCCAGAAATTATGTCAAATGCATTCAGTTTCTCTGAGCTTTCAAGAATGGAATATCCGGTCTCCACACATATTCACCTCACGCCACGTGCCTCCCTTAACCCACGGTAAAATCCACTATTGCTCTTCTCACACTCCAATTATGTTGTGCACTGTGGGCTAAAGCTGCAGTGAAGGAATTCACATTTCCCTCCACCACGGATTCAGTAAGATTGGAGGAAAGTTCCCGAACAGGAAAAACACTGGCTCCTCTCCTTGTTTCCCCCGAGTACCAAGGAGGAGATAAACGATGAATTTTAATACGTTTTGCTTTTGCCCGATCTTTGGCAAGTCCTCAGCAGCTCGCCGGTGCAGCGCAACCGCGACCTACCGCCCGGCAGTGCGACGACGCCTCGGCTTCAGCCGCGGCCCGACAACCGGGAGGGATCTCGCCTGCCCTCCTGATCCCGGCGGGCAGGGGTGAGGCTGGCACAGGGACACCGGCAGTCGCGGCCTGTCCCCGCAGAGGGGCCGCCTCGGCCCGTCCCGCCCTGTGACCGACAGACCCCGCTCTGCTGCCGCCGCGGCCGCCTCACCTTCCCGCCACCGCCGCGGGTCCGCCGCTCCCGGGCCCGCCGCGGAACGCGCACCGTGCCGCTCCTATTCCGCCGCCAGCGGCGGCCGCAGCCGCTGATGTGCCGCCCGCTCCGGCGGCCGCGGCGCGACCCTTGGCGCGATGCTCTGGTGCGGTGCCCTCTCTCCCTCTCTCTCTCTCTCTCTCTCTCTCTCTCTCTCTCTCTCTCTCTCTCTCTCTCTCCGCGATCTCCGGGTGCCACAGGACTGCGGGCCCCGCGCGGGCACCGCTCGCAGCTCCGCGCGGGTACAGCGGCGGCAGCCCCGCCCCGGCCCCGCCCCGCGGGCCGCGCATGCGCGGTGCCCTTTGTGTCGGGCGGGCGGGCGGCGCGGGTCAGGCCGGGCCGGGCCGTGCGAGCGCCGCCGCCGCCGCCGGGGCGGGGAGGGGGCACCGCGGCTCCGCCATGGTGAAGAAGCGGAAAGGCCGCGTCCTCATCGACTCCGACACTGAGGACAGCGGCAGCGAGGAGAACCTGGACCAGGTGCGCGGGCAGGCCCGGCCCGAACGCGGGGCCTGGGCTCGCCGGCCCGCGCGGGGCTGGGCGCCGCCATCCCCCCCTCGCTCCCGCCCGGAGCTTCCGCGCCGCTCTCGCCTTCCTCAGCCCGATGGAGCCCCACGGCCGCCGGGAGGGAGCCCGCGCCCCTCCGGCGGGTCCCCGGCCTGCCCTTGGCAGGCGGCCCGCCCTGGCGAGGGCTCCTTGCCGTGGGCCCGGTGCTCGGCGCCGGCGGGACGGAGGGGCGATGGATGCTCAGGGGTGGTCTGGCCCTGAGGAGGGCTTAGAGAGGCCCGGCTGCCGGCGATCTGAACCCGTCGGGTAGTGGAGGAAGAGGCCCAAAGGGTTGGGCAACTTTTCGATGCTGCTTCGGCAGCGGGAGAGCAGCGTGTCGGGTCCCTGCTCCCCTCCGGGCAGGCGGGCTCCCAGAGTGTTAATGCGTGTTTAATGTCCCCCCCTCAGTCCTGGTGGATGCGCTGGGGGAGCCCTTTTGATGAGAAACCACGTAGAGTTAGAAGACTATAGATGTAACAAGAAGAAGTATTTATTTATAATTTGTCATCAGGGCATCTCCCTGGGTTTTAAGGGCAATATCTGAATCGTATCAGGGCTGCAAAGGGGGGCCCCTTCCTCTTATGAGGGAGCTATTTTTAAAGACTTATTTCTTGGTGTAGCAGGTACTGGTGGTGTGATTCAAATGGTAAATAAAGACATTATAGGTGAAGTGTGTTACAACTGGTATGGCAGTGCTTGTTCCGGGGAGAAGTTTAGCTGATTAAATATGCTGAAGCCTACATTGTCTGATGTAATTTAATTGTTGGACCTTCAGGGTTTTTAATATAGAAGATGTTGCTATGTTGCAATAAAAAGCCTTCCCAAATACTCAAAAATAGTTTTACATCTTGGTGAATACTCTATTAGACAAATACACTGGAGCAGAGCATGCCCTGTTGTGGTTGATCTTGCATACCTCTAGAGCCTTTAGAGCTGCCAGCATCTCACTGCTAGCATATCAGTTTGGTAGTTTCTTTAGAACTTGAAAGCAGAAGGAGTTGAACTAGCTCTAGCATCAATCAGGCGGTCGGAGTGATGGTGGTAGGAATAACCACATGGCTCTGCATCTGTTCTGTCATTCACTGAAAGCATCCGTGTGCAGCTGTACCTGAGTAGTAGGTGCTTCCCCCTACACTCAGCTGTTTGTAGCAACTGTAATTGCAGGGATATGTGCAAAGATAAGACTAGGTAGCAGGGAAGCAATGTTTCTGTGGTGTGATTTAGGGGTGTGGGGATACTGAGTTAAATGTCAAACACTGAGATAACTCCTGTAAGTTAAATGTTTGAGTTCCCCTAGCTTCCCCTGCTGATTTAGGCTTGTTGAATCAGAGGAGTAGGAGCCTTTCTAATATAGTATCTTGGAAAACAAAAAACAAATGTAGAAAGAAAGAAGGAAAACTTCTTGGAATGAAAGTAGTACTCCACTTCAGGAGCTTCCCAAAGAGAAGCACTACTGAAGCTCCTTCAGGAGCTTCCTGATGAACTGTTAATTGTACAAATGTGCTCTGTTGATGTTGCATGGCTTCTTCTGAGAAAAGTTGGCAAAAGGCCATTATTAATGGAAAGTTTCTTTGCTGGTAAGTAGCCTAGGCCATCAGATTCTGTAGTGTTTATGTTCTTTTTTGAGGTACTAAATTATAATCCATTAGTTGTGGAGATTATCGTCCAGTTGAGAAGTTAATGCAAACCAATCTGGTATTGACTTCCCAAGACTGCAGAAGTTGGTGTGACTGCATTTCTACTTGTAGCTAAGGTTCATCAGCCCCAGAGCAATGTCTCTAAGAATAAATTATGTGTCATGGGTTACAAAGACAGTAATGCCATCTCAAAAATGTTTTTTTTGTACTACTGCTTCTGACACCTGAGCAGGTTATGAACAGCAGATGATGCGATTATTTGAGACATTTAGTTCTTTATTCTGGTGCGTGCTGCCTTTGAAAGTGCTTCCATTTGTGGAGAACAGCTCTACTTAGGTTTGCAAACTTTGAGCTTGATGCCTGCTCTGTGTCTTTCCAAAGTTTTAAGTGCATTCGGTGATGTGTAGGGACAGTGAAAAGGAATCGAACAGGCTGGCTAAATAATATCAGACATGACATTGTGGTGATGCCTAAAGTTTTTCTCCTTTAAAGTGTATAATTGCAAACATCTCTTAAGAGGAAGAAGGAGCTTTTTGGGCTAATGCTACACAGCATATTTAGGGTCGTTTTGAATTATTACTCAATCCAAATAAAACAAACCTGGACGTGACTCTGAAGTAATTTGCCTTACATTGTTTATACTAAGAAAGTAATGGTACCACTTTGTTCCCTAGTCAGTGGGAATAATCATGTTACCGGGATGTGCCCAGATATCGCAGAGAAGGTGAATATGCACCGACACGGATTGGTAAAACTAATTACGACGCTTTGAAATAAATGTGTATGTTTTTACCACAGGAGCTCTTATCACTGGCCAAACGGAAACGCAGTGACTCGGAAGAAAAGGAACCACCTGTGAGCAAACCTACAGCATCTTCAGACTCTGAGACTTCAGACAGTGATGATGAGGTGAGTTCATCACATTATCAGTGAAATTACTATGAGTTGTTTTTCTGATCATGCCTAAGCAGTGCAAGTGCATTTATCATACAGTATATTTAGCCTTCTGACTTTGTGAAATGGGACTGGCCATCCACATTTCCATCAGTGGAACCGATGGAGACCAATTAAGGCAAGAGGATGGTTTTTTTTTTCTTTTTTCTTTTTTTTTTATTTTTATTAATATGCTTTGAATTCTAACTGGATACAGAATAGTTTGTCTGTAGTAAAGATGACTGCTGGTTTAATCCCACGTTCACATGGTCTGAATGATCTGATGAGATGCCTGCTTAAAACTAGTGTTTTTCCTGTGTCATGCTTGCAGTTGAAATAGCAGTGAAGCTGCTAGAGCTGGACTCTGAATTCAGGGAGAGAGGTTCTCAGCTTTAGAAGGGTCAGGGTAGGTGGTACTATTTTACAGGTAGTAAAACTATCTTATTTAGCTACCTTGATTCTCCAAGAACTGTGTGAACTAGCTGTCTGGCCATTTGGACGTGCAACAGGGTATGTTTTGACTGACATTTTTGAAGAAAGGGGCGGGAAAGAGTTTAGCATTACGTTGTTCTGGGTGTTAGTTTCTTGTATAGTGCTGCTTATCTGCTGGATCTGGTTTTAGTGTTTGTTCTTGGTAACACATTCTTGTTAAAAGCTGGTTAAAACTCTCTGCTTTCATCTAGAAAGAAAAATTGAAATAGACTTATTCAAAGAGAAACTGACAAAGGTTATATGGATATTTGAATAAAAATTTTCTTGAAGGCATACAAATGTCTTTTGCAAGCTTTTGGCAAAGCACAGTGAGGTGATTTATTCCATCTATTCTTAAAAATTTAACAGGGAGGTGTTTGGTGTGTTTTTTTTTTTTTTTTTTTTTTTTTTTTTTTTTTTTTTTTTTTTTTTTTTTTTTTTTTTTTTTTTTTTTTTTTTTTTTTTTTTTTTTTTTTTTTTTTTTTTTGTTCTGTTTTGTTTTCTGAAAGTACAGGAAGGATTATCTATTATGGCAACTTGAAGACCAATTGGATAGGCCAATGATAAACTATTAAGCATTTGGCAGTGTAGCAGAGTTCTTCCAATAAGTGTGAAGGCTGTGAATTAATTTTCCTTCTGAGGCATTTTTGAAATAAATATTTTTGGAAGTGTATTTCAATCAGTCCTTTTCTTGAAGAGATTCTTGTATCTCTGTTCAAGACACAAAGAGAGAGAAAATTCTGAATAGACCAAATGTATTAGATTTGTTATTGGGTAACAGTCTGTCGCTGTTTGTGTTCAGCTCTGCTGGCACACAAAGTATTTATTCTAAGCTGTATGGAGATCGGCTTGCTTGGGAAGGTGGACTTGGGTGTGAAAAGCATGTGGATGATAAAGCTTTCCGTTCTGTGTTTACCTCTGAAAACTGATAGAATTTTAGCTTGTGTAATAAGGTCTCCCTTTCCACTATATGTAGCATTTGATAATGTATCTCTTCAGGAATTTGCGCATACCTTGCAGATGCAGTAGTGTCACTGTTGCACTGGTGCATTTGATACTCTTTCTAACCTCTGTATCATTTCTAATTGATACTCTGTTCTTTCTGACCTCCATGCAGCAAGAGGAAAAGATTTAGAGAAGAGGTAATTAGGACACTTGCTTCTATTTCTGTGCCTGAAATATGCATTCTGAACTACTGCTTGTCACAGCAGGGTGAGAGGCTGGGTTATAACACTTCTGCTTCTGCCAGTCATCCAGTTGTGTGCATCCCCAGGCTTGACTACGCTAGTACTGCTAAACAGCTTTGGTTTTAATAAGTGTTCTTGGTGTCGGTTTGAAGTTTGTTCAACCTTGAGGGTTGGGAGAGAGGGTCTAGAAGTTGAAATTGTATTACTGGAATTCCTGCAAGATAAAGGACCTTGAGGCAAAAGCATGGAAATTGTTGCCCTGGGCAAATGTACTAAATCATACTCGTGTGCTTCTACATGCGTTTTGCAGTGTGCATGTCCTTTGGGGGTCCTAGACAGTGCTAAATGTTCCAACAGTATGCTGCATGTAGAAGCAAGGAGCCTAAATCTCTACTTCACAGGATAATGCAGCATGCTGCATTTTTTAAAGGGAAGAAAGTTTGTGGAGCATAGAGGAGAGAAAAGCATTATGGAATTACTGAATGACAGCATGTACAGATCATGCTGCATCTATACAATAGTGCCTGAGGGATTTCGCTAGGTCTGTAGTGTTATGTTTATGTGTCTCAGTGAGAATGAACTTCTCACTCAGATGCTGGTTTCTGTCACACTTAAAGGACGTCTGAATCAAATTTCCTAGCCAAGGGACTGAAGGTGAGTTGCCGACAATAAAATAGGAAGGATGCTCTAAACTGTCTTCTGTTGGTTTTGTGGAAAATGCGTGACAGAATTGACAATGAACTGATAAATAGCAGTGACTGCAGGGCTTTGCAATAAGAAGTGCTACCTTTGCAGAGAGATATTTTAAGCTGGACACAGATATAGAAGCAGATAGTTCCTTTGTCTGTGGATCAGTGTGTGGCCGTGTCTACTCAAGAGCTCATCATCTCAAACTGGTAGCTTTCTGCATGTACCCAGTTTGGTGTTAGGCAAGTTACTATTGGGGCTACCACGCTAGAGCTGTGTGTGTCCACAACATCTTCTTGTTGCCAGTTAAAGGCATTATGTGGATGATGTTCCTCAGCTGCAGTAGGTTAATTCTGGGCTCTTGCACATTCTTTTATCTTGGCATTGTTGCTTGCAGTAAGGTAATTGTCTGTTGTGTGGTGATGCCTGGATGACTTCTGCAACAACTTCACTGACATTAGAGTTGGTTAGACAGAAAGCCACAATGCTGTAGGAACTCCTCTTTGGCTCTTTTGAAAGGTTTGTTGTTACCAATGGTGGTGTCAGACCTTACACCTTTCTACACTCATTCTAATGTCATGAAGGGTTTGGTTGTCTTTTAACACCTCTTGGGTGATGGCAGAAGATACTTCCAGGACCAGAAAAGTTATCTCATGAATGCTTGTTAGTAATCTGGAGTTTAGCGAGGAATATCTGTTTATGCCTTTATTTACAAATGTTGGCCTAGAGAAATGCCCCTATTTTGAGGAAAGGACTTGAAAGTTTGGATTTACTTACTGCATTTCAAGCTCTAGCACTCCAGCAAAGCACAGATTAGCAGAAAACTACACGTGTTCCTTCTGTTTTGGGTGAGTCTTTTGTGGGTTTGTAGAAATTACAGTGATTAATGTTGTCTTTTCCTGTGTGCTTTTGTTTCATAATATTGCTTAGTTAAACCTTCAAGAATGAGTTCTCCAGTCCTGTGAGGCCTTTGCCGTACTTTTTTTCAAGCTTAGAAAATTTGAAACAGGCTGTACTTTAATCTTCTTATACACAGCTTATAGGCTGTGTGCTTTGTAACTTTGTCTCTTCTTGGAGTCAGTTTCCTTGAGCTGTTAATGGGTGCGATGGTAAATCTTTTTTTCAAGGGAGAGAGATGCTGTTACTTCCCCTACCCCAAATAAAGTGCAAGTACAAATTTGAATAGCACAGGCTAATTGTATGAAGGCTGGCATGTCCAAAGAAGTAATTTGAACAAGCTGTTGACAAAAATAGGTATAAAATTTAGTCTTCAGGTAGCTCCTTTAAATTGCAAACTAGCATGGGGACTTGATTTATGTAGAGAGCCAGTAGAACCTCTGAAGAACAGTAGGTTGCTCTAGAAATAGACTCGTGGAGGTATTGGAATTGAATAAGTGACTTTTATTTATTTTTTTGGTTTTTTGCTGAACAAACTTTTCCTTTGTGCTTATGGAGCAGTTTTTGCTGAAAGCAATCCAGTCATAAGGCACTGTCTAATAACTAGAGAAGTTGTTAAGCCTTTGTTAGTCCAAATGATGTTGACTGGCTGGTGATGCTAAAGCTGTGCAAGGCACTTGTTGACCAAGTGTTTCATGGCTCTTGCCATCTCAAGCTGTTAGTCCAGGCTTCCTAAATAAAACATTGTACATTTTTCACATCCGATAGCATCCCAGTGTGTGTTTTGGTGATGGAGAGTGCTTCTTTATTGACATTAGGTATCTACCATCTTGATGTCTCTCAGAAGTTCTTGCCACTTTTCAATACATGGACCCTCTCAAAATACTTCTAGAGCAAATGTTAACTTGAAGCTTAAACTGAATTTGAACTTACTAGTTCGTAATTGTCTACAGTTACCTTTCAGTGAGCTCCTTAGAGCACTACTTGGACAACAAGGGTAGACCAGGAGTCTGGTGATATTTTGGCCCATGAAATCTTCTTTTGGCCAGTTCCTAGCAAAGCCTCTATTGTGGCTATAGAAGGTGTTTTCTTTATTTGCTTATTTCGTCCCCATTTTGGTAATGACACCTAGAGTCTTCTCTCTGTGTCTAAAATGGTCTAAAAAGTTTTCTAATCATTGCACTGGTGTTATCATGAAAGTGTCTGAGGTGTTCTCATGACAAGTGTCAGTCCTGAAAAGCAAGAAAAATAACAAGGGCTTTTTATTTACTAGTTAGTTTTAAAAGTAGAGGTAGAGAGCATTTTCCTCCTTATAGCTCTTGGAGTGCGCTCTGTAGAGTTTTCTTAGCTTTGAGGAACCTTGAAGACAGTAAATACTGCTTTGTTTTCATATCTGTGCTTTCTGCTCTTGTCTTCAGACAGGCTGGAACTGTAGTTTGATGACTTGCCTGGAGGACTGCCTTTTGTTCTTCCTATATGAATGGATGAAAGTTTGTAAGCTGGGCTAATGCTGTGTACCTTGGTGCACTTAAGCTGTCAGGTTTTCATGGTGTGTAAGTTTATCTGGCCTAGGAAAGGGACACATTGGTTCCTTGACCTGTTTTGCTTTCTTGTGGCTTGTACTTTGTCTTTTGCTTATAAAAGCCATATCCAGGAGGGAGGATATGGCAAGGACAGGCTGGCAACCTTGCTTGTGCATCTCTGTCTGGTTTAATGGGGGGGAAAGCTGGGAGAACACGTATTTGCAGCTTAAAATCTCAGTGGCTAATGCGTTTAGGTACTGTGTGAATAGAAGAAAATGGCAACTATCTGAGTAGTGGGGATAAAACAGTTCTGCACTCTGAGCTCACCGCAGGTGTGTGGTTTTTGTTTTTACTTTTTTTCTTTCCACGATCTCATTTCATCTCCTTAGTGGAAATAGAGCTGAGCTATAAATTATTTTCTTCAATCACTCTGTAGTTGCTTTTGTAGAAGCTGACATATAGGTCTAGGTAATTTCTGATGTGGTGGGTTGTTGGTCTTTTTTTTTTTTTTTCCCAAATCCATTCTAGGTACTGTGGCTTATCTTGGATTCCTTAGAATGACAGAAAAATTAGGTTTGACAAGGACCTCTAAGAACATCATGTCCTACTGTTTCTTGGAGGAAATATGCACATTATTAGCACTATGAGCCTTGGCAGCAAGAGGAAAATTTGAAATGCTCTTCTTTTGAATGAACTATAAAGCTCTGCAGTGCTAAACAATATCCAGAAAGCCATGCTGCAGTTCACTTCTGCATGGATTTATTAACTTGCTGTATCTGAAACCATGGCGGGTTCCAGATGGTGGCTGAGGAGGCAGCTGTGAATAGAGGGACTGTTTAGAGGAGGCATTATAGTCATGGGAAGCATGGGACAAGTGTTGACTGGTGCTGCCTGACTGGAACGTGGAAGAGCGAACGTGGAGAAGCTTCAGTAGAGGACAGATTTTTGAAAGTGGTGGTTATTTGTTGTTTGGAGTTAAGGGAAACAGCGTAAATAAGTGTTTATGACTATAACTGTGTGTGCATTTTCACTTGATGTTGCATGCAAACATGTTGTTGCCGTTTTGATTTCTGCCTGTGTGCTGGAGCACGAGGAAGAGGCTCAGGACTTTGATTTGGACTGCATATTGCCAAGCAGCCCATGGCTTTCCAGTGTTGTCTGTTCCTCCCAGACCTGCTAATCTGTTGTGTCTTCCTCTGCTGCAAGAAGAAACTTCATGTTGGCTCCTCTCTCTGAACTGTGCAGAGTTGTCATTCAGTGTCCAAATGACTGCTAGTGCTTCCTGAGTCTGCAGAGCAATTTGTGAGCCTGAAAGAGTCTTGCACTGACCGTGTCCTGGTTTTGATGACTTCTTTGTCCCTAAGATTTGCTCTGACCCTTGTCTTGTCTGGTAGTGGTTCCAGGAATGACCAGGCATTCATGAGAGATTGGGGTAACTGAATAAGCCCTGAAGCACCTGAGTTGGATGAGGAAGAATTTTTTAAGTGACACTATTTAAACTGAGAGGTGGACATAGAGGTCACTTAAGTGAGATGAAGTGTAATCTCCAAGGTGAAATAGAACCCAAAGCACAGTTCTGAGATTAGGGCAGATTTTTATTACTTTTTTTGTTGGTTTTGTTTTGGTTTTGGTGGTTTTTGTTTATTTTGTTTTGTTCAAGAGGTTGTCATACAGGTTTCTTTTCAGTCCTATCTTCCTGGTCCCAAGTTCTCTCCACGATTCTACTTGTGAATTAAAGGCTGAGAACAGTGATTTGTAACCCATGTATGTACAGCTATTAAACATTTTACTAACTGAAGTCCTGCTGTCTTTTATCTGATCTTATTTCACCTCAGCACGACCTCTCAAGGTCTTGATATAACTGTGTTGAATACTGTGGCTTTCTGTCTGCTGCTTCCTTGCTGTGCAGCATGCTGACATGAGTGTAATTCAGTGTTAGAACACTGAAAAGAAGTGGCAGAACTCTGGGAAGGAGGCACCTCTGCGTCATTGCTAAATGCTTAGTTTCACTTTCTCGATGTTGTGTTTTCACTACTATGATTGAAGTAGGTGAGCTCTTGAGCCAAGAGCAAAAATGCGCTGTTCTGTACACCCGGGAGATGATTCCTTAATGCTGAGGTTTGAGCAGATTCAAGCAAGAGTACAGGCTTGTTCTTAATTGATTTTCATGGGCGTAGTTAACCAGAAATATTGTTACACAGCAATATTGTTAACACTGAACAAATAAAACTTTAATGAGGAAGCCAGTAAAGACTTCGTTACAAGCTCAGGGTGATATAAAATCAGATGCTTTCTCTGCAGTTTCTCAGCAATCCTATAGACCATAACAGATTGGAGTACCTGCATAGAGTATGAATTGCAAGGCTTGCCACTGTATTTTTACCTCAGAGAAATAAAAAAACAGTTTCTGCATGGCCTTTGACATACTTTTGGATATACTGATGATGCTGAAAGAAAATGATGAAGCAGTTGGTAATATTGAAGGTACAAGGCTCAGTGTAAGAGCAGTCAAAACCTGGGAAATTCTAAAGGTATTAGCAAATCAGGTAGTAGCTTATAACTACTTGGTTGAGTTTCATCCAGAGTAGCTGAACACCCGGGTTCTCTGAAGAATCAGGCAGAATAATTCACCAATTTGATGGAATGATTCCTACCTGCAGAAATGGACTTGATTAATCTCCCAGGACAGGGTGGATGTGTGAGAAGCCTAAAGCTTATTGTGCACCTGAAGTCAAACCTAGAGCGGCTTTTTTTCCGCTTAAGAGTAGTTTTGAGTGCAAGATCTCAATTATGCAAAAGTGTATTTGCTCACTTGAATTAGGAATATGTTTTAATAGACTACATGCTTGGACAGATGCTGATGTGCATGAAAGATGAGAGTAATATACAGGCATGAAGAGGATTATGTCTAAATATATATATATATTTAGAAAAAAATCTGTCATATTCCTGAGAGTCTCATGCCTGAAGAGTTTCTAGGAGAGGCAATGAAATGCAAAATATTGTAAAGCCTTAAATTAATACACGGGCAACCCCTATTGGTTTTATTCTCTTCTGGCTTTACCCGGGTAGTTGGAACAATGCAAAAATTCTATTAAGAAATCACACTGTAAGGTAAATACGAGTTTTTCTGGGACTTTGAATTTAAAATGGCTTTTTGTATGTGTAGTAATATAAGTCCTGTATTTAGAATCTGCAGTCTAAGTTAAATGATGGTATGATACTAAGAAAAAAGTTAAAATTAGGACTTGACTTTTTTTTTTTCTGCTCTGACTACTTTGATTCTGATTCAATTCCACCTTGTGTACGTAGATAGTAGTACCACCACCTGCAGCTGTGAGTGAGTGCACTTTTGGCTTCTTACAAAGAAATGCAGTATGTAATTTTGATAAAACTGAATTTTTGGAAAGGCTATTGTGTAATTCATGTGCTTCATGAAACGTAAAATCTGCTTTTGGTTAAACTAGTTCTGGAAACACATCTGTTGCTTCTGTGTAATAGTAAACTGAAGCTAATCTTTACAAATGCAGTTGGATATGTTGTTTAAAATTATTTTCCTGGGAAAATGTTTTCAGTACCTCCTCTCTTGGTGTATATTGTAGACTTTAAATCCTTCATTATTATTTCCTGCTCACTGTTGACTTGCATTGTTAACTGATTTGTGCTTTTTTTTTCCCAAGAAAAATCCCGAATCGACCACACAACACCCCACCCCCAAAAAACCTTGTAAAAGGCTTTCATTTGATAAGTTTCCTATTGGCTTCTCTTTTTTCCCCTCTTTCCTCTTGTTTGATTTTTTGCTGTCAGGTATCAGACTGTTTCTCAGCCGTTTTTACTCCAGTGTTTTGGAGAAGGGAGAAGAGAGTGGTATTTGTGTCTCATGATCCCTTTCTTGGTTCTTTCCTTGCAGTGGACTGTTGGAGGTTCTAAAAACAAAAAAAAGGGAAAAGCGGGTAAGGCAGAGAAGAAAGGAGCCATGAAGAAGCAGATGAACAAAGCTGCCTCTTCAGGCAGCTCAGATAAAGACAGCTCGGCTGAGAGCTCGGCACCTGAAGAGGGTAAGATAACACATGTGCATCTACTTACTGTGTGATTCCAAGGGAAGTTACCCTTTGTGCACACTGAAGAGTAATGTTAAATGGGGATGTTAAAGACTGTCTTGAAAGACTTTTCACTGTTACTGGTAGTCAAGATAACTTTAACTTGCCATGGCTTGAAGTGCGTGTAATTCAGTACAGCATTGCTGTGAGCACTTCATTACAACTGCAACACCAAGTACTGTTTCAACTGAAGAATGTATGACATATTTCAATACTTGACTTTCTCTTGGAAAATTCTTTGCTTCCTTCTAGCATGTCCCATCTTTAGTGTGGGTAGCATTTTTTATTCCCATTGACATATTTTCCCTTTCCAAACATCTTATGAGAGCAAAGGCAGATGTGTGTAGTATTTGTGATGCAAATTGGAGCTTGTCTTGCATTCATTTACTCTGCATTGGAATTCTTGCATGTTTATACTGCCATAGAAGGGGGCAGATCATTCTATAACTTTGTCAAATTTTTTTTTATTTTATTATTATTGAATCCATATTTCAGTGCTAGGCAACCTTCCTTCCTGTCTTTTCTGTTTTCATCATGCCCATGAAGGTTTGCAGGTGCTTAGTTGGAATTTCAATTCATACTAAAAATGAAAATTAAGTAAGAGTATAAAGGAGCCTACAGTTTTAAGTATATCAAGCACAGCACAGACAAAAGCATGAAGTAATTGAACCTGTATATATCAATGCTTACAAATCAAGGTTTTTCACAGTGTGAGCTTGCAAAGCTGGAGATTTCCAGAAATACTAATACCAGAATGAAAGTGAAAGAACGAATCCTAATGTCTGCTTTTGCAATTTAGTGTAATTTAGTTGATTAGACGAGATAATCAAAGTGCTTGGACTTGGATCAAGTTTAAAGGTGGTGTTACCCAATGCTGGGTCAGTTAATCCCTAAGCCCACGTGTAACTGGGAGGGCTTGTTACAAGTAAGGGAGCTAGTCTTGCCAGCCTTGAGGGTATTGTGTTTCAACTTTATCTCTTGATGTAGTAATTCATAGTGTTACAGTCCTCAAATGATGAATTTTGGTCCATCATGTTGCTATATTGGTGGTAGCTACTGTGGTATTTGAGGTGCGTGCACACAAACTTATGGCTGTATAAGCAACTTCTCTGGAGCATAAGCATCTAGACATATGCATTAAGACCCTGACACATTAACCAAAAGGCCTCCTAAAATTTGCTTGTTCTACTAAGAATTTTTACTTATAATCCAATTTGTCTTCAAATGTAGTACCGCTCATTTTATCATTTATTAGCATGCATATTTTATGGTAACTTCCACCTGGGTTTAATTTTCATTATATGTATGCTTTTAGTATAGTGGAAGATGAGTGTAAAATTCAGTCTTGCTATTCTTTGCTAATATGCTATAATGAAGTGGTTGGGCTTTGCTCCAGCTGAATCTCACTACCTTATATTTTTGAATTAGGAGAAGTCTCTGACTCAGAAAGCAACAGCTCCTCATCTAGCTCAGATTCAGATTCTTCATCTGAAGATGAGGAGTTCCATGATGGCTATGGAGAAGACCTGATGGGAGATGAAGAAGACCGGGCTCGACTGGAACAAATGACAGAAAAGGAGAGAGAGCAGGAACTGTTTAACCGGATAGAGAAGAGAGAAGTGCTAAAGAGAAGGTGAATATGATATTTGTTGATACTTGATAACAAATTCTTACAGACTATATGGAGAGTATGGTGACTGTGCTCTCATGTTTAAGGTCCAAGGGTTAAACTCTATAAAGTGAATTAAGCTTCACTGTATGTTTTTTTGCATGAACTGTCCTTATAGCTGGTTGAGAATCGCACAGCGAGAATTCTGCATGTTCTTGTAAGAGTTTTCTGAAAGTTCCTCAGCTGAATAAATGTGGTTCTGTCAGCTACGCTTGTAGCTATGTTACTGCTTCACAGATTAGATGCCAGACAGTCAGAAAGCCTTATTTCTCTTCTGTCTTCTTTTGTATTTGCTGTCATATGCTGATACTTTGGAAAAAGGTAAACAAAGTGTAAGGTATACATGAGTTTCTGGAATTTTTCAGAAAACAGTGGTGAAGAACAGAGCAGTGTTAGGGTTGCCTGTATATTGGTGTGAAACTGGTTTGGCTGCTGATAGAAGAGAGAGAGATTGAAATAATGAGGACTGGCGTCGGATATGTCATTTTCGTGGGATTATTGTGGATTTCTTACCTTATGTGTTGTGGTTTGGTTTTGTCTGTTACTGTAACACTACACAGTCAGGCAGCTTCTTTATAGTAAAGGTATTTTTCTTCCCATTTGTCCAGTTGAAAAGATTTGGCACGTATGGGGCAAGTTTTCTCCAGTTTCTTTCCTCTTTAGTGCCTTCTCTTTTCTTAGTTGCTGAGAAATTTCCCTAGAGGACTGACATCTGTTAAGTAAATCATATTGATACAAGTGTCTGTCAGACTGTCTATTTGGTAGAGCACTGTGCCTACCTGACTATGGTTTTAATGCTACGTTCAGGATCTTATGTGGTCTTTTGCTCTCCTCAAAGGGATCAGAATGATTGAAAGTTTGCATTTAGATCACACAGAAGGACATACTATTTTTAAATTTTATTCAACATTCCACAGTAACTGTCTGTCTTTTAAAATGAGTGCTGTGGAATAGTTTATACAAACAAGCTAAGCAATCTAAGCTTGAGTTACTGATTTAATCTTAAATTAATTTGTGCTGTTGAGTGTAAAGGTTTGGCAGGTAGAACAAAGGGAGTGGCGGGGTAGTCATTTAACTTCATGGACAGTTCAATCTTTCAAAAGCTTTCTGTATGTGCATTATGCTGTGAGTTCTTCGGAATTACAGCAGGTATTGCATGGGATACAATGCCTGTGCCTTAAGTGTTACGCTTTGTGTTAAAAGCATAAAGGGCAATGAGCTCATCTGGCACTTCAGTTTGTTGTTTGCAAAATCCAGAAGAGTGAACTGTGTAATGTACATGTGGATAACACATTTTGAATTTCAGTTATTGGAAGTTAAGTAATTTTTGTTTGTCCATATGCACTCTTCACTAAAGCAATGACCAGTCCACAGTGCAGTGGAATCTGTCATGGGATTGTTCCATCAAAATCACTACTCTTGTGAATACAGTGGCTGAAAAGAAAACATCAGAGTGATATATGTCATGAAAGTAGAAATTTAGGCATGGGAGTGCCTAAATTCTTCTGCAGAAACTGCCAGAGTCTGATGAGAATCTTCTGATGCTGAAGGAGGACTCACTGAGACTTATTGCGGTCAGTCTTACACAGACCAGTGCCAGTAGAAATGTGAAGTTCAAGCATGAAAAAGTTAGCATGATAGTGGCTTTAAACAAAAAAAGGCTTTAGCTGCTCAGTTTCAAATGATGTGAAATAGCCAGCTGATTTTAGAGTTGGAGGCAGCGTGCAATGATCACTACACTAGCAAAGAGGAGGATGGAGTAAGGGCAGATTTCTGTGGAATAGTCATTACTATGTGCTCTCATCTGCCCTTTAGGTTAGTTCTCTGTAAGTCTGCACTTTTCTATGCTTGGCTTTTTTTCACTTTATTTTCTTGGGAAGGAAAGGGAAGAGATGGGAATAGGGGACAGGATAGCATTAAAGAAGCAAGCAGTTGAAGTTTTCCTTGCAGCCTACTAACAACTGTGACAGCATCTGAGCAGTCCTTTTCTCTCTCAGGGAGAGCATTCTTTCATAAGTTCTTTTTGTTTCAATATCTGCTACTAGATTTGAAATCAAGAAAAAACTAAAAACAGCAAAAAAGAAAGAAAAGAAAGAGAAAAAGAAAAAACAAGAGGAAGAGCAGGAGAAGAAAAAACTCACACAGATCCAGGAATCCCAGGTAGGAAATGAAACTGTTCTTAGTGACAAATCCTTCTCCCGTGGCAATAGGAGGTAGGATGCTGCCTCTCTCTGCCCCTGATGTTTCTCTTAGTGTCAAAAAGTGTAGTAAGCAGGTCAGAACTTATATCAGAGTTTGTATGCTCAAACTATCCTTAGTATTTCCAGTTCATTTAAAGAAATTTACATCTTTGGCCTGCTGAGGGCTGCACTGATAATTCCTTATAATGAAAAATGCGAAGTTGCAGCTATATCTAGTGTCACTGTGATAGTCTTCCCACATGAGGACTGTAAAGCAACCTTTTACAGTTACTTTAGTCAAACTTCTGTCATTCAGATGAAACATTACATACACTCCCTCTCTTGCAAAATGAAAGTTTGAGAGAGCAGACCAGAAACTGCTCAACTGTTGTCTTAATTATTTTGCATGCGCATAGAGTGTTAAAAATGCTTAGTTTCTACTAGTGGGGATCTTAAGGAAAAGCTTGAATGCCAGGAGGGGTAGAAGTAGTTCTATAGTTTTTCCAACACCAGTAGAAAGAGGATAACAGCAGTTTTTGGGGCAAGGCCTCTGTAACTGAACTGTAGTTTCAAATGGCTGAAGTGGCTGTAGTTGCAAATGGTGAAGATCCTGTCATTAATACAAAGTCTGGGCAGACAGGCTCCCAGAGTGGGATGGAATTCATTTTCCCTAACTTGAGCCATTGAAGAAACAGTTGCTTGTTTGCACTTGTCACAGCTAACTTCATGCAGCAGAGCAGGGCATCTTAAGAGCTGACATCTTTTTTTCTAGTGAAACAGATGTTTAACATCTAAATCAAATTAGGTGAGATGAATATTCCTGTAGGCACATATTGAGTGGAGTGAGTCTCATCTTCCTACTCCCCCAACTCCATATACATACGTGTGTGTACACTTAAATAGTCCATCTATATAGGCCATCCTGTAATCTTAAGTACTTCTATAATACAGTGTAGATGCATATACATATATGCATGTGTAAAAAGATGTTATTTAGAGTTCTTTTACAGTGCCTTGCAGAAATTACTTCACCTTAGCTCAGATGACTGTCTTTAATGCTTATTATAGAGGCTACTTTCTGTGCTACCTGGTATTCCAGATACATCTGGATAGAAATGGAAAATACTGAGAGACTTAAAAGATTTAAGATTTGGATTCATATTGCAGACTTTATAGGCAACTTTATTTCTGCTCTAAGTATTTTTAACATAAATTTTTGCTTTGCTGCTGAGTGAGAACAAGTGCTTTGATTTGGCCTTGCAGAAGGAGAAGCAAATGAGAAGAATATTCATCCAGTTTTTTCTCATTATATGTTATTTACAGAATTATTTCCATTTTATTTCTCTAGTCCTTTTTTAACTTTAAGGAGGAGTTTTGAGACTGAAACTTGCTGGCAGAAATGTTGAAGTATAAATTTGTTCATTGTTTTTGATATGAAGCAGAATAAAGAAATATACTTCAGATTGATTTCCCTACTACCAACCTCTGTAAAAAATTAAATGACAAAAACATTTAAAAAGAGGAGTTGTTTGAAAATTTTTCTAATAGAAATTACTAAGTGTGCAAATAATCTTTGCTTTAATGCTTTTCAGTTTATGGATTTATGGTATTGAGGCACTTGCATGTTTTTAGGTCATGTCTCATAACAAAGAGCGGCGATCAAAGCGGGATGAGAAGCTAGACAAGAAATCTCAGGCAATGGAGGAGCTAAAAGCAGAAAGAGAGAAAAGGAAGAACAGAACAGGTATGAAAGCATGTTACTATTGCTGTAGTTTTCTGAAAGTGCTACTTAGAGTTTCAAATCAATGCAACAGTCCCACACCATGGAGTAAATGAATTCTGTGTCTGTTTTCCTTGGTCTTTTGCCCAACATGATCACGTAGGGTGTTGTTTGGCACCACTGATACTGTATTCCTGACCCCAGTCCCTCCCTGGAATGGTCTAAAAACAGAGTGAACTTTCATCACAGTCCACTGAATGGCTCTTAGTAATGTTTAGTTAACATATTTAAATTGGTCACTTAGATTCAGTTATTTAATCTCTGAAAAATCCAAACTGTATTTATTGTACTTTTACTACCTTGTCTACATTTGCTTGTTTCTTCACTGGCACATCATCTTGTCCGTCTTGCCACTGACTTTTGATGCAACCCTTTTTGTTACTCTGCTGGATTTTATTGTGATCTTCTCCAAATATTTTTTCTTTTTTTCCTTACAAAATAACAATGAATTGTCTGATCATAGTATTTTTATCTTGTATATCCAGTTGTTACACCCATTTTGAATTACTATGTGCAGTCAAGTTGGGAGACTGAAAATAAGTATAACTGAGATTTAAGATGCTTTTAAATACTTTGTATATATTCAAAGAGAGAAATCAATGCTTAGCTTAGCAGTGGATTTGAACCCATGCCACTTGTATCCAGCACAAAATTAATAGCTATCTGCCTCTTGGATGTTTTTAACCACCTTTCATCTTATAAAGGAACCTTTCATGAAAGATTTACAGCTTACTTTTCTTTTCTTTTCACTGTCCTTCCCCCAGCTGAATTGCTTGCAAAAAAACAGCCATTAAAAACTAGTGAAGTATACTCTGATGATGAAGAAGAGGAGGAGGATGATAAGTCTAGTGAGAAAAGTGATCGTTCATCCAGATCGTCATCTTCTGATGAAGAGGAAGAGTAAGTAGTAAACTAGTGCTGGACTAGGATTACTTGTGTATTCCAAAACAGGGACCCACTTTAGGCAGACACACACTGTGTTAGAGGGTTGTTTGGGGCAGTTCAGTGTCTCTAGTGTTTTTGCCTCTAGGCACGATTGCATTGCGCCGATTTGAGTCCTTGTCACTATATCGTGTTTCATGGGACTCATTTACCTTGGATGAGTTTGCAACTTCCGTTCCCTTCTGTTACCTTTAGCCCAGATTACCCTGCTGTTTACAGATTTGTTTAGTTGTACAGTTTAGCAGCTGCAGAACCCTGGTATGCATTGGGGCAGAGATGTGTGCTGGCTTATCTTAAAGCATTGGTCTGTAAACTGCCTTGATGTGTATCTTCCTGCTTTGTGGTAGCAGGGGCAGTAGGTAACAAGTCTGGGACTTCACATTAAACCTTTATCGTGAATGCTAAATTCACACCCCTACAGTCAACTAGTGATGATGAATCATTCCTTTTACTAGTAACTTAAATAGCACTCACCCTGCACCTTACTCATAACCCCTCTTTTGGTGATTATGTCTCTACTTTTTTCTTTATTCACTCTCACCTTTCCCAAATCAGGAAAGAAGAAATTCCTCCTAAGTCCCAGCCGGTGTCCTTGCCTGAAGAACTGAACCGAGTACGATTATCGCGACACAAGCTGGAACGCTGGTGTCACATGCCCTTCTTTGCCAAGACAGTCACTGGCTGCTTTGTCCGTATTGGCATTGGCAATCACAACAGTAAACCTGTTTATCGGGTGAGTTTAGCTCTGAGGCATTTAGTTCTTTTTTTAGTGCTGTAATACAATACTTGCAGCTAATCAGTTCTCAAGTACCTGTGATTGTTTGATTGACTGATATAAAAAGATTGCTTATAACTAGGAAATGCAATTGCTGCCAAAGAAGTGGAGGAGACTGGTGTAAGAATAAATAGATGGATGGGACCAGCTAGGGGAAGAGATGCATTTGGTGAGAGAGAGGGAGCACTAACAAAGCCTGTTCTCCTAACTTTGGTTCATGTTGTCTTGTCTCATCATTTGTATTGCAAACTAGAGTTCCGGACTCTGCTCAAACCAAGTCAGGATGAGTAACATTCACTCCTCATTTCTGGGACTGTTCCCTAGTTATTGTGTGGTCTTGATTCGTTTTTTTACAAAGTGTTTCTAGTACATCAGTTTGCCTTCAGGAGAGAAGGTGATTGAGAACATGGTTTTGTTTTTCTGTTTCATTACTATAAGCATAGAGTGCAATAATATTCTCTAAAATTGCATTAAAAAGGCCCCCAGAAGGGCTGTGTTTAGTCTGTGAGCAGCATTGGTGTATTTCATTTGGGACATGCATTAACCTAAACCAACCTTAGGTGAAAAGGAAGTAGGAAAAGCAGGAGAGTGTACACTATTTGGTCAGGAAGACAGGGCTGAGGAGAAGAAAAACTGCATCAGGCACTCAGATGATATAATTTTTTAACTGAAAGGTAATGTATGAAGCAACTAATTCAGTACCTGATAACGCACACTGAAGAGTCTTGCTTCTTTGATCTGGTTAAAATTGTCAGTTAGATTAAGGTTTTTATCTCTAATAGAAAGGCTTGAATATGCCAGATATATTCTAGGAACACCAAATAAAAACCCTCTTGCCTTCTTTCTCTTATGTATTTTACTCTGATTTAGGTTGCTGAAATAACTGGTGTGGTAGAGACTGCAAAGGTTTACCAGCTTGGTGGCACACGGACAAACAAAGGACTGCAGTTGCGGTAAGATACTAAAGTAATCCTCTTTAGTTCATGAATCAGTGTCCTTTTCATAGCAAATAATGTTCTGTGTGTAGTTTGGAGGTGAGAACTAAGAAGCAGACTGCGCCCTGTCATGCTACTTACTGCTGGAATGTTGGGTTTGGGTTTATTTGTGACTTTTTTTCTCCTTATGCATAATGGAAATTATGTTAAAAAAGATAAGTCTCATGCAGGGGGTTGTGAGTGTATTGACATCTGGTTTTCTAGTTTGGGGATACTTTAATCAGTTTACATCTACAGATCCAAGATCACCACTTTCCACTGTCAGAAAGGGATGTTTTCACACTTTCTTGTTGCAGGCATGGCAGTGATTCACGTGTGTTTCGTTTGGAGTTTGTCTCAAATCAGGAATTTACTGAAAGTGAATTTATGAAGTGGAAGGAAGCAGTAAGTTTACCAGACTTTAGTTTCTTTTTAGAAGCCTTCTGCCAAGCATACTTTAAATGGAAAGTAACTTGGTCTCTTGTGTTTAGATGTTCTCTGCTGGGATGCAGCTACCCACGCTAGATGAGATAAACAAGAAGGAAATGTCCATCAAAGAAGCCCTCAACTACAAGTTTAATGATCAGGACATTGAAGAGGTAAACAGTGCATTGTAGTTAGGCTGTGTCAGTGCTTAAAAGTGGCAGGAGCTCATGAAGTAGAGCACTAGCTGGTACAAAGCAAAAGGATCATGGTATTTGCTTTCTAATAAGGAAATAAAAGGCTCAAAATGAAGTTTCATAACTAGATAGAGTAGCTCGGTGATCCCACTGTTGTTTGGTGCTCACTCCTGGGTTTTTCATCCTTTGTGCCCTTTTACCTCCTCTTGAACTTTTGTTGTGAATCTCTGAACTCCTAACTCAAGTATGGCAACTTAGTTCTCAAGTTCTGAAAAGTTAATAGCATCATGATATTTGCATTTATCACAGCTTCTGCAGTTTAATACTTGCTTAATACTGACCAAAGATGATTAGTATCAGATTTTTGTAGGTCATAAGTGAGAAGAATGGACCTACAACTCATTACCAAAGACACAAATTAAAAAAAAAAAAAAAAAAATCAGAGAAAGAGCATAAGTAAAATTCTGTGGCAGTAATACATTTCTTAGGTGATACTGATCTGTTTCTTCTAATGTTCAAGTATTGAAATAATGATTTCATATTTGCATATTTGTGCTATTTCTTCTACTTCTTACAGATTGTGAAGGAGAAAGAAAGGTTCAGAAAAGCACCTCCAAATTATGCCATGAAGAAAACTCAGCTATTAAAGGAGAAGGTGAGAGATGAGATGATGCCTGCAAGCTTAATACACTCTTTGATTTTGAAGAACTGGAGCTCATCTGGATTTTGGCAGTAGTCAGCAGTAAGCTCAGCTTTAACTATGCAGCTAAAAGGTGGATCTCAAGGTTCATTGCTGGGTTCAGAACAATCAGAACCCAGTTAGAGCTATTGCATTCTTTTTTTAAGAGTAATTGCTAACAATTATAGCTGTCTCTTTTTGTGTCCTTTAAACAAGGTCTTAAGCTCTTCTTCCTCAGAAACTTTTCCTATTTTCTTTGGTGGTTTTTTCTCTTTTTTGTTTGGTTTTTTTTTTTTTTTTAGAGTACCCCATAATAACATTGATTTCCTGTGCTTATTTTAAAATAGGAAAAATAAGGTTGTGTTACAATTTTTTTTTCCCAGGAGTAACTGAATTGTCACTTTATGGCCAGTAATTTGTATTAAAAAAAAAAAAAAAGTGGCTGAAGGACGTACTTACCACTGAACTGTTTTACATGTAGTCCTCCTGGAACAAATACACACTAGAGCTCTGAGATGCCAAAGCCAAGAAGTGAAGAAACCAAGCAGTCTTAAATATCTCTGAAGATAGACATGTTTTGTTTTTATTCATGCAGTCCTTTTTCAAGATATTCATGCTTTATATACAGGAAAAACAAAGAGTTTGTATTAATCTACATTCCTTGGCTTAATTGTATTATTTGGTCGCTGTATTACTATGCACAAATACGTAAATAATTGGTTTCCCATCGCAGGAGAGTGCAATTGCTTTTTGTTGTCACCAGGTGGCATAATAAGCTCATGTTGTGTTAGGGCACTCTCCAGCTCCCTGAAATAAGTGGCAACTGACAGTTGCTGAAATAATTATTTTCCTGAGCTGGTAAATAGTGATGTTAAATTTTAATGAAACCCGTAACTTAAATCATGGAACTGACTTACCCTCCTCATTCTGGGACTAATGGTCCTATGTTTTCCTTAGTTTAAGGGATTTCAGAGGTTTTCAGAGTTCTTCAGAATAAGAAGTCCAGTTTTGCCTTGAGATGCAAGGAGAGTGTAGCTCTTTGTTGTATTTTTACAATGCAGAGAAGAACATTTGCAACTGGCATAGGGTTAGCTGTCTGATTCACAGGTACATCCCTTGTTTCACTGACTAATTCTGTGGTAGAGAGTACTGCTTAACAAGTCACTGTTTGGTTGAAGGCTATGGCCGAGGACTTGGGAGACCAAGATAAGGCCAAGCAGATTCAAGATCAGCTTAATGAACTTGAAGAGAGAGCAGAGGCACTGGATCGTCAACGAACAAAAAATATTTCTGCAATCAGGTAAGAGGCAGATACTGGAAATTTTCTTTCTTAAATAGTATCAATCAAAATATTTAGAAAAGAGAAACAAATGCAGAAGCAAATTAACTGCAGGATTTTGTCACTTCTTTCTGGTACAATGTATTAATGAAATGTGTATTGTGATAGCTCTGTTAGTGCTTGTCTGTCTTCACTTTCTCGAATCTGTCATTCAGTTATAACTGTTGAAAATGTAAACTCCCTTCAGCATACCCCTGGTAGCGGTTGTGTTGCAATAAGAATAATTTGTGATCAGGATGAAGCTGTAAGAATGCTTTCGTTGCATTGTTGTGCTTTGTTGTGTAGGGACTGATAAATGACAGTCACTTTGTTTTTCTTTCCCTCGCCCTCCTTTTTTTCCGTTCTGCAGTTACATCAACCAGAGAAACAGGGAGTGGAATATCGTTGAGTCTGAGAAGGCTCTTGTGGTAAATAGCGCTGAAGTAATACTTTTGTGCAAGTAGAGATGAAATGATGCGAACAGGGATAATTGCATGGTGAAGTTACTAATTTTTTTTCTAACGTTCTGTAAAATTTTTCATATAGGCAAATGACATGATTTTAAAGCACATTGCTTTATCCTTTTGTTCACATCAATTATTAGCAGATTAGTGACTGTCATAGTGACTTGATGCATTTTGTATGGGAAAGAACTCAGAAAGGAAACTTCATAGAATAAAACAGTGAAGGAGATACTAAGTTCTCTGCAGTGACACTTTTATTAAAGAAAAGTTAAGCTTGTTAACAAATGATTAAGTATTAACTGTCCTGGGAGTTATATGCCTGTTTTCTGTGCTGAATTGGATAAGGACAGTTTTGTCCTGTGAAGCATAGAACGGTGGGTGGGTTAAAATCTTTCTAATTTATAATGCTGTTGCTAATTTTCCTCTGATCTTGGCATTGTATTTAGATGGTGAGTGCTTGCATGGATGGGGTGCTGTGAGAGGATTTACCAGGGAGCAAATAGCTAACTCTGCAAAACCATGTGCTTTTTCTTCTTCAGGCTGAAAGTCACAGCATGAAAAATCAACAAATGGACCCCTTTACCAGGCGGCAGTGTAAGCCCACAATAGTATCTAATGTGAGTGTAATACTTAAGTTCGATTGAGACCATTTGCAGAAAACTAGAAACAAGTGTATAATGCAGAGAGTAAGAGGGAAAATTCCCAACTGTGGCATATGCTATTAATGCTCTGGATACCAATGTGATATATAACTGAGTGAGATCCTGGTCTCAATTTTTTTATTGATGCGAAATGTGAAGGACATAAGTGATGTGGGTATGTACTGCAAAAGCAACCATGATTTAGGCTTCTGTAGTGAGTTCTTCTGTGCAGAATTACTCAGATTTAGTTAGCACTTGGAAGATGGTTTGCCTTAGGTGTGAGTTTCACTTCTAATCAGCTGAAACTTTTCTGAAATATTGGTGAAAGGAGAGAGGAAGAGTAGATATTTTGGGCTGTGATGGATAAAGTAATTCAACACAAACTTCCCATGTGATACTGTGGCAAAACCTGTTATTGCAGTCCCTAGATATGTAACTGATGAACAGCAAATTGATCAACTCCTACTTCTAAGTAATCTGTCCTTGCTGAGGCCTGTTCTGGAATAGTAGATGGTTCTGGTATTGGTACTTAAAAAAAACCTGGTAAGTTTGGCTCTTATCAGTCTCCACAAAACAGCAAGGGAATAGAAAAGAAATTCTATTGCAGGGCTTGAATTAAACAATTTTTTCTGAAAGAGAAAAGTATCATTAACTGAGTAGCTTTATCATGGTGTAGAAATATTATGTATAGAAAATAGTCTTCTGAAGATTTCTTCTCTCTATAGAGTGTTTCAGCCAGAACTGTAAGCAACTACATCTAACAATAGCGTTAAGAGTAGTCACAGAAACAAACTATACCAATAGGAAATGTATTTCTCATTTTTTCAAGGAAAAACTTTCTGAAGGATGATTTTCAATTTGTTACTATAAGATGCATTGCACAGGTATCAAGATGATTTCACTTGTCTCTGAGATCCTGAAGGCTGGGTGAACTAATATACAGTCTTATATGGGTTTAGATTCATGGATATGAGCACTGTTTTAACAAATTGTAGTTCTACTTTTTGCCAATTTAAATGCAATGGTTTTTTATTTTTACATTTTCCCTAATATTTCCCCTTTGCAGTCCAGAGATCCTGCTGTCCAAGCTGCCATCCTTGCCCAGCTAAATGCAAAATATGGATCTGGTGTATTACCAGATGCTCCAAAAGACATGAGTAAGGCAAGTTTCCATTTCTGTCTCTGTTATGTTCCTCACAGTCACCCTTTTACTCTGTGAAGCTTATGACTAATAGCAAGTGTGCATGCTTCAGTTCTAGAAATGGGTATCCTGAAGACCATTATCATAGAAAAGCAACAACTTTTTGTTTCTTGGGAAAAGAAACGTAAGTTTCTGTAGCAGTATGAAAGCTAAACTAAGTATGTTTGTGACAGAAGAGGGAAAACAATATTTTTATCTTTGTTTATCTGGACAGATCAGGGTTGAAGGCTTACCTGTAGTTTCTATTTCAGGGTCAAGGGAAAGATAAAGATGTGAACTCTAAATCAGCCAGTGACCTCTCAGAAGATCTTTTCAAAGTGCATGACTTTGATGTAAAGATTGATCTTCAGGTTCCTAGTTCAGGTAGGTGTTCCAGCTGAGTTTAGGGATGTGATTGTCCATCTCATTACAGTAGAGCTCACTTTTTCCAGAATAATATTTTCAAAATTATCACTGGGCTTTTGAGAATGGGAGCAAGGATTCTGTTTGTCATCTTGGCGAGTATCTTGAACTGAGGCGGGCATGTGTGGTAGTGACATCTATTGAGAAAGCAAGAACAACTGTATTGTGTTAAACACCTCTATGCCTCCATATCCTCGCTTCAAAAGCTTAGGGAGATAATGATATTTTCTGATATATTCTTCCAGTTTACATTATCTATTACTTAGAAAATCTCCAGGGAACAGATGGGTGTTGTATTTAATAAGTCTTGACAGCTACCTTGATACTTACTTTGTTGATTTGTGTAATTGCTTTTGAGGATGGATAAGCTTTGGGTGTCTGTGATGTTCTGTTCCATAGTCTGTGTACACGCTATAGGGATGAAGTATTTTTACTTGATTTTGAACCTGCTACTTTACCAAGTTGCTGTTCCCTAACTTAGGTATTGCAGGTGGTATTAGAAGATAAATTTTAGGGGAACAAAAACACTGGCCAGGAGTGAAGATACAGACAGAAACTTGCTGACTCTTTCTCTTTGTAATCTTGACTTTGACAGCCTGTGTGGCAAGAACAGTTCAGTGTCATAGAATCATTTTGATGGGAAAAGACCCTTAAGATCATAGAGTCCAACTGTTAATCCAACACTGCCAAGTCTACCACTAAACCATGTCCCTGTGTACTACATCTGCACATCTTTTGAATGCCTTCTAGGCACTCAACCACTTCCCTGAGCAGCCTGTTCCAATGCTCGACAACCTTGGCGAAGAAATTTTTCCTAACAATCCAATCTAAACCTCCCTTAGGGCAACTTGAGGCCATTTCCTTGTGTCCTATGAAGTTGTTTTACAGTGGAGGGAAAGCATGGGATTATACTAGTGCAATTTGACACACAAGGTTTATTATTTATTACATTACTTGAAGGACTACATCTGAAGTTTTTTAGAAGAAAATAATTTAGGAATTACTGTAAGAATGCACGAAGACTTAAAACCTTGTCAAGTAGGGTGAGTAGGAGTAGTTGTCTTTCCAAACTAGGTCAAAATTGAAACTCTGGACATAAGACTACAGAATGAGGTAGGATGCCAAGGATAGGAGACTTCCTGAAGCAGATAGTGAGAGTTAGCAAGCAGATGAGGGTTAGGCACTGAAAAGAGAAGGATGAGACACACAGTTTTCCTTAGAAAGAACACCATTTTGTGCAGTCTTCTTTCTTAAGAGAGAAACGTGGAGATTTGTTAAGATGTGTATTGTAGGCATGGATAGGAAATTTAACTTTGCCTGCTTACTTCCTGTATCTTTGTGCTTGCAGTAATGGGATAATGATTTACCAAAGATTCCAGAACTGAGCCTGAAAGCTGTTTATACTGTGACTTTAGAGTGGTATCGTTTTCTTAAGAAATTAAAGTATACTTATCAACAGAAAGTTGGATTAACAGACAGAGTCAAAATTGCATGAGCTGTATCTCTGAAGATAAGCTCCCTGTATTATTAACTTAAGTTCTAACCTGATGTATACTAGAGAAGTCAAACATGGTTTTGTGGTGAAGTTATTAACAAAAGCAGCTAGTAAAAGTCTGTAGTTTTCCTGTATTTTGGTTCTCACTCTTTTCTTATCCCCAACAGAATCTAAGGCATTGGCCATCACCTCCAAGGCTCCTCCAGCAAAAGACGGTGCCCCGCGGCGATCATTGAACTTGGAGGACTACAAAAAGAGACGGGGGCTTATTTGAGCGTGCCCACTCTGCTGCTTCTGATCCTGCATGCTCCATGATGATGTCCTACCTTTTCTTCCTCCCTTTTCAGTTCTCCCTTCTGGGTTGGAGCAGCAATGGAGCTGGGAAGAGACTCTTTAAAACTGCCAGTCATCTGTAACATAAACCATTCAACTATTTACTGTATAGACCTCCCTTCTTGCCCTTTCCTCCTGCTCCCCTCACAAATGTGGATCTGTGCTATTTGGGGTTTTCCCATTTTCTTTTAGTTTGAGTTTTGTTTTTATTTTGTTGATGCAGCTCATTGGTCCACTCTGTGTTCAGTATTAGCCTGAGGTCTGGATTTCCATAGGAATCTCTTCGCAGTCACAGAATCAGCACTTGGTGATCTCCCCTTACATACCACCACAGGCACAGTGAATAAACATTGGCGCAAGACCGTTGTGGCTGGAAGGTCATCTGCACTTTCTTCCTCTTCTTCTTCCTCCTTCATCCTAGCTTTGGAGAAGGGAATCTTCAAAAACTGGCCTAGGTTCAAAGTGTAAATTTTTTGGGAGGGTTGTGTGACTTTTTTTCAGGTGTTTTTTATCATTTTTAAGCTGCAGTACTATTTGTATCCGTCTGTCACAGTTCTTTACGGCTGTTTTGAATTTCTACCAGCTGTACTTGAGCATCTGAAATTGCAAGAAAGAAACTCATTAAATGTGATTCTTCTTACTAAAACGGCTTGGCTGATATAGCTGTTTAACTTCACGTTCCCTTTTTTAATTACACTTAACTGATGAGAAAGAGGTACACACAGATCTTAATGTGGGACTTGTCATCCACAGCACATCCAAAGTCTCTAGAGGTAGCTGGGTGAGGTAGCTTTTTGTGGGATGACCCTGGAGTGCTCATCAGTTGGACTATAGTTTCTTCATCAGGCCTTCAGTATTACATGTTTGTTAAGTCATCATGTCTTTACTGGGCTCCAGCTCACTTTGTTTCTTGCTTTATGAACCATTTAAATGGGGCTCCTAAAAACAAATAAAAATTAAAAAAAAAAAATCACGTTCTGCGGAAGGGGAAGAACGTAATAGAAAGGTCAGTGGGTAATGTATGAGAGGTAGCTGATGCACGTTTTTCAGATATAAACTGGTACAAGTGAAGTGCACAAGAATCGTGTGGCTTTATGGAATATTTGACTGGACACGAGTTGACAGCTAAATTATCACTCAGGTGTAAAAAAAAAAAAAAAAAAAAAAAAAAAAAAAAAAAAAAAAAAAAAAAAAAAAAAAAAAAAAAAAAAAAAAAAAAAAAAAAAAAAAAAAAAAAAAAAAAAAAAAAAAAAAAAAAAAAAAAAAAAAAAAAAAAAAAAAAAAAAAAAAAAAAAAAAAAAAAAAAAAAAAAAAGAAAAAAATCAAGTGTAAATATAAGCAAAATTTAACAAAGAACTTTTCCAGACAAGATACAACTGAATATATGAAACTAAGAACTAAATTAAAAGAGAATTAGAAGTCTAAAAGGTTAGAGGCCCTCGTTCAGGTAAGCGTGCAAGCACGTGTTTGTTCCTGCTCAGGACAGTACATATATAATAACTTCAGCACTGAACTGGATAGGAATGTTTCTGGGGGACCCTGAAGAGGGAAAATGCTGATGCTCTTCTTGTGTCAGAGCATTACTGTTTTTCTGAAATCATACACTGGTTACATTTCAACCTGTGTTTGATACTTTCTTGTTGGATTCTTAATGAAACTTTAATCTAGTTCTTATTTAACTTAATCTTCCTTTTTTAACAGTAGCTTTAAAGAAGCATCATGTAATTGTGTGCAGATTGATTCTACAAACTGTGTATAAAAAGAAAATCAACCTACAAAGCAGCTCTTGCCTATCATGTAAACAAATAATTAGGAATATTTCAGTACTTATTTACTGAATAATCCATAGTTCTAGGACACATATGGATTATTTTGTAAATATGTAATCGTAGACTGCTTTATTTGATGGCCTATTTTAGCAACTTCTCTGGAGTTGTAGTAGGCTCTCACATATATGTACTTTTAACTTTTTAAGATTGAATTTATGGAATCTACAGTCATAACTTCATAGGAAATGTGATTCACTGTGTAGATATGCATTTGATATGATTTTGGTTTTTTCAACAGCTTCAGTGATGTTACAGATTTGTAATGAAATCTAAACTTACTTTGTAATAGCCAGTTTTCAAAATAATCGCTCTCCAATGCTTTGCAGAAATAATTGCCAAATCAAGCAATTCAGGAGTTGATTTTTCCACAGAAATGGCTCAGAGTTCTGAGATGCAGTGACAAGTCTCTAAAGGTAAAGGTAACTGAAATACAATATTTTAATGTGTTTGGCCTTCCTGTATTGGTTTTAGTTAACTTCTACGTTTGGTAACACAAGAATAATCTGTACTACAGCCAAAACGTGGATGAGACCCTGTACAGTGTTGGCAAGTAACTTTTAGTAGAGATAACCAAAACAGAGGAGATACAGTGAGTTTAGGATGCCAATCTTAATGATGGACCATGTCCTAGTTATCTGCAACTATGAAACTGCCACTTACCCTCTCAAAGTCTCTGGATTTTGCTGAAATGCTGTTTTTTAAGAGAGGTAACAGTAAATTATCATGCAAACCTCTTATATTGAGAATAATACATGAAGAAAGTACTCTCAAATAGTTACAAAATTGTATGAAAGCTGTAATCTTTTTCCTTTAAGTGCATGTAAAGGTGAGTGACTACACCTCCCACCTGTTAGAGAGGGAGAGATTTGTTTACTTTGTTTTGTTGGTGTCCTAGCATAGTTCATCACAATTGTACAGACTTCTATAAATAAACTTGGTTTGTTGGTTTAATAAGGTTGATTGTTTATCCCTTGATCTGAGGTGCTAAGGGTTTCCTGTCTGGAATTAGTTTTTTTAGAAACTTACACTTCTCAATCTGGATGATTATATTTAATACCAATCCTGTAAAATAATTAAAGAAAGCCTCCTCTTTTGCAAGAAGAGCTGTTAACTCCTGATCACTCTCTAACATCTAGAGTTGGTCCTTATCACTAGAATCGAGTGGAGTCTCTTGGAAGGTCAGTTCACTTGCACCTCTGCTGCATCTCACTTAAAACACAGGCTTTGCTTGTCTTGTAGAAATCCAGAGTACGTTTTTAATCAAAGATGGTAAAGCATATAGCTGAACTTAAGCTACTGGATGAGGTGGAAAAGACTGTTCTCAGGGGGTGCTTGGTGGAAGGATGAGACACAGCAAGCATACCTTGAAACAGGGTAAGTTTTTCCAAGATATGAGAATAAAAAGTCACCCTTAGGACAGTTAGACAGTGCTCTAGGTTTCCCAGAGAGAGTTTTCTGTCTTCATTTTGAGGTTTTCAAGAGAATGTTAGATGAAACCATGAATAACATGATGTAGCTTACTCAGCTTTGAGCAGGAGGGTGGACTGGAGACCTCCCTGAGCTCCTCTCTGATCCGAATAATCCTGTGATTCTATAAGTAATTTCATATTTCTTTCTCCAGTTTTTGTCTGCCTTCCCTGCAAGTACTGCCCCCTCCCAATCCCCATTCCAACATGCAGACTACATGTAGCACATAGAATTTGTCTCACAGACGTAGTGGCTTATGATGGGCATTTCCCAACACACGCATCCTTTCTGAGACTCCCTGGTTGTAGACACCTGTAGAATTCCTGCGAGGGTTGTCTGTGAAACAAAGTTGTCCCTGCAGATTAACCACTGAGCAGGCTGGAAGACTGAGCCTTTTACAAGGTAGAGTGAAGATCTGTTTTAAGAAAAATTACAGAGTTACCTGAGTTGCCAAACAGGACTTGGCTATTTGCAAATGAGGATTTTAGGCTATTGATTTAGTTGTGGTTTGGCTTCTCTATACAGTCCATGCATTAGTTTCCTAATTTTTATTGTTTAATTGAATTGAAAATGTTAAGAACAGTTCTGCTACCATAGCCCAATGCTGATGTGGACAGTGACTCTCTTTGGGAAAAACCTGGAATTTAGCAACTGGTTCTTCCTAAATTCTGCATTCTGCATTCCAGTAGTCTGTGGGTTATAAAGCATATTTTAGTAGAGCAAATAATTTATCTGTGTGTTATTAAATTGGGTAGGTCAATTGGGAAATTAGTGGTTACTCATACAAATGCTTGCAGGCAACATTCCTGACTTAACTGCATGTGCATAAATTACTGTGGATTCTGCACAAATTTGTTTGGTTTTAGTATAATTTTGCTATATGAGAACTATGTTTTTTGAGTACTATTCTGGAGAAATTATAGTAGGTCAGTGCTGAAACCCATGATTATAGCAAAGGAGAAAGGGAAGAAAGCCACTGGAAAAAAAAAACTTGATGTAAGTCTCAGGTTGATTTCCTAAATCTCACATTAATTCTCAAGTAAAAATTTTACATTTTCTCCAGTCTTCCTGGGGCAGGTTTTTGTTTGTTATTAAACATCTGTCACTTTTTTCTGCAGAAAATACAAGGGTGGATAGGGTAATAAATCACACTGTAGATGAGTAACTTTGTCAATTTGTTAAAGACCATTTTAGACAAGATTCATAAATACAGTTAATTGCTAAATGAGCACTGGAATGGAAGCAAAGAATACAGGTTACTTTCTGGCAGGAGTATATATGTACAATGACCAAAATACATCAAGTCTTTGGGTGGTTTGGATTTATGTCTCAGTGGTTGGAGGAAGGGGCAGCAGAGTAGAAAATTAGAGGTTGAGAGTGATCTGCCTTTGTGAATGGCATGAATAAGATCACTATGGCTTGTTTCACTGCACCTGCTTCAGAAAAGAAATTCAAAGTATCTCCACTTGAGAGTGAGGAGGAAGAAATCTCAATGGCTATAAAATACGGCACTAAATTAAACAGATAAAATTTTATCTGATATTTGTGATAATTATGACTTTGATCTTTATGAAAGCACCATTCTTCAGTCATTTGTTTGCTCTCCTTCATGACTGTGGACAAATGTAAAATTGCCTCATACACCACCTGGTGCACAAAAGTAATTGCCTTGAGTGCAACAATGTAAATGGTGTCTACTTCAACTCTTCTCTGTAATTCTTCCTGGTGGTGTTACTGCCAACAGGTAACTTGCTTCCATTATTTTTCAAGATTCAAGTGTTGCATAAAAGCTCAGCTTCTAAAACTAGATGTGTGGCACTCAGTTTTTAGGCCCTTGACTGGAAGCAGTGGTGGAAGACTACAAGCTGATGCACAGAAGCAGTCTGAACACCAGTGACTTGGCAGCTGATGATGCATGGCCGTTTTCTGAGGTGGCAGTTCTAGTGAAGCCTTTGCTGCTTACCCTACAAGGTATTTCTCATCTTATTCAAGCAACAATTGACTTTTTGTGCTGATTGATGGTATGGCAATTAGAAAAAAAACTGTTGCTTATATCCCAAATATGCTTTAGAGGGTTACAATGAAAAATTACAGCTTTTCCCAAGAATGGCTCTTATACAGTGTTTTTTTCTGGCTGCAGGTAGCACAAACACAAGCTCAACAGATGGTTTATTATTGTAGGCTTCCTTGATTTGGGTAAAAAAACCTGATCTACCTGAATGGAAAAAGCAGATCATATACAACATAGACACATAAAAGGAAAAAGACAAATTTTTTTTTCATGCTTTCCTCTTGAAGACTTACCAGTTGTGAAAAACTGAGAGGAGTGATTCTTCCTATAATGAAGCTCTCCCCTTGCAAGTGTCTTGATGGACTAAGGAGGCAAACTGGTTTTCCACTATTAAGGTAAACTCGAACATTTGAATAAATGGCCTTGTCATCTGAAAAGGGCTAGGTGAATTTCGAACACAAAGCAGTCACTTTCAATTTTGAATCAAGATTAGTTGATTATTAATTTGATTGTTAATTTTATTTCCTTTGCAAACTTCCACGATATTTTCCAAATGATCAAAGACAAGAAGTTGAAGATAGCAAAGTATGATGGCAAAAACTGAATTTAAATGTAAGCTGAGTACCATTTTATCACTCCGTAAAATTCTCTTCTAGCTCCTGGTAAAGGATCTGCTATGAAGTTTGGCAATTTAGCTTAGCAACCAAAGTCTTGAAGTGGGAATGAACTATTGTAACAGCGGGGGTTATAAAATCTTTAACAAAAACTTTCACTGTAAGCTAAAATCCCTTTCCTGCTTAGAAATGAAGAGTTTTTAATTTTACAGCATTAATGTTACAGAATGTACTCTTGGGTTTTCTGTATCTGTTCCTTGCTTGTTTCAGCTTGTACAATCTGTTCACAACTGCTAGTACTCTTGCAGAGGCAGAGTACAGAGAAAAAAAACTGTGTTTATAAATTGCATCTTGAAACATTTTAGGGTTGAAAGCCCAGAAGCCTGAAAAAATACAATCCCAAATATTATATTATGGCCTATTTAGCCAGTGTTACTGTGAATGGGAAGATTCTGTGGGAGGCAGTGAAACTGGATAGAGTCCTCATGAGGAATATTTTTACTCCCAGGTGACCTGAATTGCAAAGTCTCAGGGCAGGACTGTTCTGTGGTTTGTTTTGTGGATTGATTTGTGTTGTTTACTGAAAGCTGGTGTGGAGGTCTTTGTAGACTGCCACGCACTAAAATTTTGACTGCTCAGCAGAGGCAGCCTGGGTAGTTCCTCTGGTCTTTCTTCAGGAAGTGATGCATAATAGAATCCACTGTAATCTATCATGAAGTGAGTCATCACCTACGACACGTTTGTTGATGCCTGGTTAATAGCAATAACCATTAGTTATTACTATAAAACTAGAGAGCATTTAAATTCTGAAGGCTGCTTATTGCCACTTTGTTTTTCTCTGTTTCTGCTCATGAACTTCCACCTTGAACAAATTCTTCATTTTATCACACCTTGCATATTTATATGGTATAATAATTCCCTTTACTGCAGTCCCTTTTCAAAGGGAATAGTGATGCTAACTTAACCTTGGAGGTAGCAACTAAGCTGCATTCATTCCTAAAAGATTTTATGATAAGCCACTTGTTGGACTGTCTTTACATATAGTATGTCTCAGCTAACACTGTTCTTCAAAGTCCTTGGGTATTTTTGACCTGACTTCTTGAGGACGGTAGCAGCTGGCCACAGCAAAACAGTAGATGTTTTTTCAAATGTTAAAATAGGGCTGAATTGATGAGGGAGTTGGAAAGAAATACAACAAATGTGATCTGAACCCAGCTTTGAAAGGAGAGGCTGAGTGGGCTGTCATGGAGCAAATGGTCCGGGCTGCAGGAAATTATTTCAAAGTCTTGATCTAAATATGGGCTTTCTCAAAACACACAGAAACCAGGAAGGAGACACAGCAATGTTGTTACTTGAACAACCTTTCTGAGTGTTGCTTGACTAACCTTTCTGAGTGTGGGGGCTCAGAGAAGACAAGGTCTGGGGTGCTGGTACAAGGTGAGGGCTTCTAAAATTCCTGGGACTGTGGTGCCTGGGGAGCAAAGAGAATGAAAGGCAGTGCCTCAAAGGCTGACCTCTTCAGACCTGGGAACTGTGCTTTTGAAGCAGGACCTGGCTCCACTTATGGCCCCTTGACTTGCTTTTTCAGTCCCTTGAGCTCAGGAGAGCAAGGAGGCAATGTTGCTACTGAGCATGCTGAAAAACTCCCACAGCTCAGCAGTGTCTCATAAGCACCTTCTCCAAATGCCTTCACTGACTCTTTGACACAAGCTTATAGTAACAGCTGTACTTGATAGATTCTGGGAAAAATGTGCCGAGGTTTCTTTATGAAACAATATACATATGTATTTCTATTCTTAATTTATTACCTTGACTTAAAAGTAATCCTGTGGAAAAAACAACTGGGTGTTGTAGAAAATTATTCAGTATTAAAAAGAACTGTTTTGTCAAGTTCAGGGAGGCAAAGCACTGTTCTGCCATGGCAGGGAGCTATGGTGTAAGCATCCACTTGGGCAAGTACATAAAAACATGCTGCTTTTTGCAAGTAGACTGAACCACAGAATTTGACCAATCTCATTTTAATGAATCAGCAGTCAGGCTATTGTTACAATTCTGGGTACTCTTTTAGCTGTAACACTGAACAAGCATAGCAAAAGCTGAGTTTCCTGAGGCGTTTCTCTTGGTGTGGGAGGACTAATTCTGCAGTCTTTGGATGCAAGTGAAATTGTTTGCTTTGCTTGCCTGGTTGTGGAAGGAGCTACTGGCTCGCTGTCTGAATGGGCTGAGATGATGCTCCAGCTTACATCTGATAAAATGTTTGCATGTTCTTTTTTGTCTCACTGATCCCAGACTTTATATTCAGACATGAACAAAGCCAAGACAAAATGTGATTTGCTCAAATAGGTGGAACTTGCACTATCAAGAAAAAAGAGGAGCACTTATTTGTAATGGTAGAACACCTATGGTAAAATTTCTTGTTCTGGGTAATAGCAGACCATGAGTCTACAGAGATAACTTAGAATGAGATGTGAGCACTGAATTTAGTTTCCAAGAATTAAACACAGACACTCTTGAAGCTGGTAATCAGGCTGGAGAGACAAGGGGTTTGCAGAACAGCCTCCTTTTGGTCTTGAAATTGATTTGGGATTCATTTAAAACAGAAGAAAACTTACAAGGATCTCTCTGAAAAAGTAAAGATTTCCTCGTGGGACAGACAAATAGCAATAATAAGTTTTACTTTATTATTTATCTGACCAGGCTTTAAAGGATTGATCTATCTCTTCTGTCAAAGGACTGAAAGTTTCACAATAAAATTGTGTGGTGAGGGAGAAGTAAATTAGATTTTTTAACAGGTTCCCAACAGGACAGACTTATAAATCCTGCAAACCTGTCCAGTGAAGAAACAAAGATGCTGGGTAGGGAACAACTTCCATGAGAAAGCAGTTAGACTGTCAGAAGTCGTGCCAGGGAATACTCCTGCTTCTTCAGAGGGAAAAGCAGCATTCCTCTTGTAGGTGGGGAAGGGCTTAAATCCCATCTGCCAGGCTGAGTCTAATCAGATATCCCTTTGGGCCATTATCCTGTCTCAAACTATAGCCAATGTGGGCTGATTAGGTCAATGGCATAAGAGATAGGGCACTTTCCCTTTGATAGTATCTTAACATCCACAGCTCAGGAACATACTGAGCCAGAGGTTGTTTTGAAACTATTGTTATGCTCAGTAACCACCAGCAGACCTAGCCCCTTTCTGTTTGTTCACAAACTCTTTTGGAACCAAGAGAAGACTAAAGTGGCAGAAAACACTACATTTGCTACAACCAATAGAAGCTGAGAGACGTGGAGAGGAGTCTCTGAGATTCACTGGTCAAGAGACCATTGGAGGAGGAACAAGGGTCAAGGAGAAACTATGATGGTCTTCAACACGTGAAAAATTTGCAGAGGAATTGTGCAGTGTGGGTGTGATTGTACACTTTAAAGTGGCTGACTTGTTGTTAAAGACCTGATTCTTTTATTTTTCCCAAACCATGAATAGGTGAAGAGGAGCTAAGAGTAGTACTGGAGGAAATAGTACGTTTGTGGTGAGCAGATATCAGTGACACTTTTCAAAGCCTCCACTTTTTATTGGATCAAGACAGAGTGCAACATGAGAAGTTGGTAGTGGGAGCAGGGCACCTTCTAAGCTGCTGGCATGTGCTCCCTGCTGAGGTGCAAGCAGAACCAATACAGGGTTTTTGCTGGTGTGGAGCAAAAAGCATCATTCCTTTGGCAAGTAGCTGTGTTCTCAATCTCCTCTGTTACCAGGATTCATCTGGCTGAGCTGTGCTGTCCTGAGAAAAGGTTGAGAGAAACTGCTATAATGTCTGTCAGATGCTGTACCCATGACTTTGCCATCTTTTTTAATTCAATGACAAGATAATGCTGTTTGGGACTTGTCAACCCAAAAAGACTTTAGGACAACATATGATCCTCTCACTTTTTTGATCCTTTTCTGGGATATACTTTTCTAATTACAGCAAACATTGGCTATATGCCTTCATTTTTATGGCTCTCTGCTTTTTATCCCCACCCTACTAATTATCTTTAATTTTTAATGAACTACTGACTCCTGCCTCTAATCTCTATGGCCAACTTAAAACATCTTTCAGACAAGCTCCTTCATGCTTTCTACCATGCTGCATCTCAGGTTTTGGAGGTACTTTAGTAAACACTCTCAAGGGTCTCAATTCATCTTTGTTTCCTCTACAGGGCCGCAGTTGCCCACTCTGTCACCTCCAGCCACACATCCTTTCTTTTCTGTTCATGTCCCAACCTGTCAGGCTCAGCCTTCTCCTCCAGCTCAGTCCTGGGCAGTGGACCATGTCCAGAAGGAGAGAGCAGCAGAGATTTTTTTTTTTTCCATTATGGTATTAAGGATTCAAAATCCAGCTGCCCGTGCAGCACCAGGTCCTGCAGTCTTATTTCAAGCTGCAAGTCAAGATTTTCCAATAGGCTGTTAAAAGGGAAATCATGTTCCAGTCTGGGACAGAGGTACAGACTCGTTGCCTTTTGGTTTTTCATCCTACCAGTTGGCAAGCATTGCTATTTTGATAACACTTCAGTTTGTTAATACTTGGTACAGCTTTCCTTTCCTTTGCTTTAGTCTTCTGTCTAAAGATAAGGTCAGGAGAAGAGGCTAGTTGCAGAAGAGAAGGTAACAGAGCAAATAAAGCAGAGACCAGTCTTGAGAACAGATGCGGGGAGAAAAGCAGAAAACTTAATCCTCTGTGACAAACCGTAGTAATTAAAGCAGAGAGGAAAAAAGCAGTGGAGCCACTGGCACAGCCTATACATAAAGGGCTAAAAGCTAAAAGAAAGCAGATTTTCCAGCTCAAGTTCAGACTGTTCAGTAGAAGCTCGTGTCCCACTGTAACATTCTCTATTATATCAGGGGCAAATACAGGGCCTTGTCCCAAGATGCCAGACATGCCTCAGGCATGTTCTGTGGAGTTTAAGGGATGCATCTCAGAGGAGAGAATAAGGAATTGCTGTTTCCCATCACTGACAACTTTAAGCAGCTCAGTTCTGTGCAAATGCAGCAGGATAAGAAAATCATAAAATAATGTGGGTTGGAAAAGACCTCTAAGATGGAGTCAAACTGTTAACCCACCATTGCCAAGTTCCACCACTAAACCATGTCTCTATTTGCCACATCCATGTTTTTTGAACACTTCCAGGGATGGTGATTTTACATTTCTCTGGGTATCCTGTTCCAGTGCTTGACCACCCTTTCAGTGAAGAAATTTTTACTGATATCCTGATCTCCCCTGGCACAACTTGAGGCTGTTTCCCCTTGTCCTAGCACTTGTTACCTGAGAGGAGAGACCGACTCCCACCTTGCTACAACCATCTTACAACTGATTGCAGAGAGTTATAAGGTCCTCTGAGCCTCTTTTTCTCCAGGCTAAACACCCTCAGCCGCTCCTCATAGGACTTAATTTCTAGACACCTCATCAACTCTGTTGCCTTTCTCTGGACATGCTCCAGCACCTCAATGTCCTTCTTGTAGTAGGGAGTCCAAAACTGAACACAGGGTTCAAGGTGCAGCCCCACCATGCCAAATACAGGGGGACAATCACTGCATTAGTCCTGCTGGCTACAATAATGCTGATAACAAGCCAAGATACCATTGGCCTTCTTGGCCACCTGAGCACACAGTTGGCTCATATTGAACCAGCTGTCAAACAGCACCCCTAGGTCCTTTTCCGCTGGGCAGCTTTCCAGCCTCTTCCCCCAGCCTGAAGAACTGCATGGGGTTGTTGTGACCCGAGTGGAGGACATAACACTTCACCTTGTTGAACTGTATACAATTGGCCTCAGCCCATAGATTGAGCCTGTCCAGATCTCTCTGCAGAGCCTTCAGCAGATCAACATTCCCACCCAGCTTGGTGTTGTCTGAAAACTGACTGAGGGGGCAATTGATCCCCTCATTCAGTTCATCAATAAAGGTATTAAAGAGGACTGGCCTCCTGAAATGTTTATGATTGCTATTTTTTAATTTAACTATTCTTTTAATGTGTTTGAAAAGGAAACTCAGCTACAAGTCTAAAAAGAGTTCCATTTGAGAAGTTTATATCCATATACTGGATTTTCAGAATATTTCTTTCCTCATCTTCCATAAAGATAGTAATTGAATTGCATTCCACATCTTTTCTCCTTCCACAAATCCTTTCTTCAAACCTGAGGTTTTTGTAAGGATGTTTGAAAACCCAATTTTATGATGAAAAATGGGATCAATAAATCACTATGGGTTTTTTGGTAGTTCTTTTACAGCTTTTTAATAAACTTGTTCTCTCTCCATGTGACGTATTTTTCCACTTTAAAACTAAGTGCAGCCCACATTCTCTTTTCTTCTTAGGAGTAAATAAGTACAGAAATAAACTGGTTAAAATGTTCTTCTTTTTCCAAAATCTCGGAATGTTTTTAAAGGGGGTACAAGAAAGTATAATCTCTAGATCTTACTGGCATAGGAACTGGTAGTCTAGAGCAGGTGCGTTCATTTTTCAAATACCACTCGAAGAGGTAATGACATACAATTTCGAAGATACTGATCTCTTGTCTGCTAGTGTCAATCCAGTTTGGAGCAAACAAATATTTCCAACATATCTAACATTCTACCATCACAAACAAGTCCATAGAGCAACTCTTGTAAAAAGTGTCAGATCAGTATCACGGGAGGGGCACGATGATTTGATCCCTTTACTCTGTTCAATACTTGAGAATTTTTACTGAGGTATTTATCATATGAATCAACAAAGCAAATTTCTTATGTGAGTGTGTTTTATGTGACTCCATATATGAGTTATTTGATTGCTCTTATGATTCCAGTACTTCCTTGCATTAATCATAAGGCTTGAATGAAAATTTTTGTCTCAAAACATTTCCTCCTTTTTGTTTGTGCCCACTTCCAGCATCCTGAATAGGCATCTTTGTGTGGACAGAGGGCACTGTCCAATGCAATAATGAAACTTACCTGTGACATTCTGTGGCCTTGGAAGACAGTGCTGTCCATTCAAATTCCAGGTGCTATTTTTCAGAAGTGCTTTAACATTTCCATTAACATTATGAAATAGTTACATTGTTATGATTAGGGCTCAGAGATTACTCCTATTGTGAAGAAAAGCAGTTCATTGCCTGCTGTATCTCCAGACTTTATAGGGTGGTAGTTTGGAAGGACTCATACCAACAGGACTTGTAATTTACTAATTTTTTTACTGTTTTATTACACCAAAGCCAAGACTTCCCTAGATTAGCTAGTCAGCACTTGTCTTCAGTCAGCTGTTAGAGTTCTTGTATAATCACAGAGTCATAGAATGGTTGAGGCTGGAAGAGATGTCCAACCCCCCTGCTCAAGTGGTGTCACAGACAACGTCAAGACAATGTCTGAGTGTCTTTTGAATACCTACAGGGATGGAGACACTACAACTTCTCTTTTGCTACCTCTTCCAGTGCTCAGTAAAGCAGTATTTCCTGATGTTCACAGGGAACATCCTATAAGTTTCAGTTTGTGCCCATTGCCTCTTCTTTTTTCAGGGGACACTACTGACAAGAGCCTGGCTCCATCTTCTTTACACTGTCCTTTCAGAGATCAGTGCATCTCATACGCACTGAGGAGATCCTTCCTGATTCTTCTCTTCTCCAAGCTGAGCGCTCCCAACTCTTAGTCTTTCCTCATAAGGGAGATGCCTTAGTCCTTTAATCATCTTAATGACCTTTAATGGACACTCTCCGGTATGTCCATCTCTCTCTTGCAGTTAGGAGCTCAGAACTGAACACAGTACTCCAGGGGTAGCTGAGTAGAGAGGAATGATCACCTCCCTCAACCTGCTGGCAACAATCCTCCTAAGGCAGCCCAGGCCAATGTTAACTTATACTTTTCCACAGAGGCACATTTCTGCCTCATGTTTGCCATGATGTCCATCAGGACTCACAGGTCGTTTTCTGCAAAGCTGCTTTTCAGCTGGTTCGCTCCCAGAATGTCATGGTAACTGTGTTATTACTTCCCAGATGCAGGACTTGGTGCTTCTCTTTGTTGAGTTGCAAGAGGTTCCTATTGACTCATTTCTCCAGCCTGCAGAATAGCAGGTTCCTTGAATAGCAAGACAACCATCTATCTACTGTATCAGCCACTTCTAATAGTGATGTGGCAAGGGTACACTCTGCTCCATCGTCCAGATCGTTAATGGAGCTGTTGATCAGTACTGGACCCAATATTGACACCTTGGATAAACTGCTAATTACTGGCCCTCCAATTAGATGATCACCACCCTCTGGGCTTGCCATTCTGTCAGCTTTCATGTCACCTCACTATCTGCTCATCCAGTCCACAATTCATCACCTATGAGGATCCTATGGGAGACAACGTCAAAGGGCTTCCTGAAGTCAAAGTAGATGATATCCACCACTCTGCTATCATCTACCAAGCCTGGCCTTTCATTGTAGAAGGTTATCAGGACAGTCAAGCATGACTTGCCCTTGGTGAAGCCATAGCGAATGCTTCCAATAATCTCCTTGTCCTTCATGTGCCTGGAAATGGTTTCCAGGATTGGTTGTGTTGTGCTATCCCTTTCCTGGGGATCAAGGTGATGCTGACCAGCCTGTAGTTCTCTAGCTCTTCCTTCTTCCCCTTTTGGATTACAGGAATGGTGTTTGCTGCCCTCCACTTCTCAAGCACTTCTCCCCAAGCACGACGGTTGTTCAGAGACAATAGAGCGGCCTCACACTGACATCAGTCAGGTCATTAGCACCTGTAGGTGTGTCCCATCAGGGTCCATGGACTAACATATGTTCAGTTTCCTTAAGTATCCTCTAACCCAATCCTCTTTCACCAAGGGTATATCTTGCTCCAGACTTTCCCTCTACCCTGTGGGGCTTGGGATTTCAGACGCTGGTCTTTCCGGAAAAGACTGGGGTGAAAAAAGCATTCAGTATCTCAGCCTTTTTCATGTCCTGTGTCACCAGAGCCTTATTCAGCAGCAGGCCCGCATTTTCCTTGTTCTTTCTTTTGCCACTTTTTGCCCTGAACTACTTCATTATCCATGCTGGCCTCCTGGCACAGACTTCCTGCTCTTTGGAATAGAATTCTCTTGAGCTTAGAAAAGATGATCCTTGAATATCAATCAGCTTTCGTGGGCTCCTTCTCCTTCAGGACCTTATTCCATAGGACTCATTAAAGCAGATCCCTGAAGATGCCAAGTTCTGCTTTTGTGAATTGCAGGACTGTAATCCTACTTTTTGCTCCATTCCTTCCACTCAGGATCCTGAGGTCCATCATCTCACAGTCACTGCAGCCAAGTCTACCTTTGATGTTTACATTCCCAGTGACTAATGACTGTGAGTATGAAGTCTACCAGAGCACCTGTCTTTGTTGGTTCCACTGTCACTTTGGTCAGTAATTTATCATCGATGTTCTCTAAGAACAGATATCTCCTGGATTGCTTGTGCCCTGCTGTGATATTCCTCCAGCATTTATCAGGGTGGTTGAATTCCCCCAAGAGGACAAGGGGCTGGGAATGTCAAGTTACATATATTTGTTGGCAGAGTCCTCATCCACTTGTTCTTCCTAGTCAGGTGGCCTGTTGGAGACATATCATCCATACTGGTCAGTTCTACAGTCCTTGCCCATAGGCTTTCAGTTGGCTCATCATCCATCCCCAGGCAAAGCTCTGTGCACTCAAGCTGTTCAGTAAAAAAGGGCAACTCCTCCTCGTCTTCCCAGCCTGTCCTTCCTAAGAGCTTGCATCCCTTGCATCCCTTGCTCTTCTTATGCATTCCATTTGGTAATGAGGGTTTAAAGAAGCACAGCAGCCGTGATAGCCATTCCACCATGTCTCTGTGATCCCAAAAAGATCATAGCCTTGTGACATTAGGCAGGTCTCAAACTCCTCATGTTTATTCCCTATGCTGCATCCATGAGTGTCCGAGTACTTCGTAGGGGCACACTGTCATGCAGGTGGGTTTTCCCTATAGGCATTCCTTGCTTACATACAATTGCTTGTAAGCAATTAAGGTGACCTTGTTTTACCCCATTTTGCTGATTCTGTGTTCCCTTTCATTCACATTATCACGGGCCTTTTGCTTGTAAATGTGTCCATCATGCCCTTGCAGGGCTATTGGTAACTCTCATCTTTCCCTGCCATAATTCACATAATTTTCTGCTTCGTTTAGATTAGTTCTGCAGAATTGCTTGTGCCTCCTGGGAAAACATAAACAAAACCAGACCAACCTTACTTTAAGAATATATGATAGGGACAGAAAATTCTAATCTGTCCTCAAATATTTATCTCACTGGAGTTGTTGTTTCTTTTCATGCTCTATTGGAAAAACTACACAATGTGTGCATTGGGGCTGAGTAAAGGTAGCTCAGAGGAATTTTATCTTTGAAAAAAACAAATGCTACAGAAGTCTCTTCCAAAAACCTGAACGACACAATAAGCTTTCAGAGAAGAGAAATGGTTCACTATGTTCACGTGTTTATTCGTATTTCTCAGTAAACTCAAGGGTCATGCAGTTCTCAAGTCAAACAACGGTATACTACAATGAGTGTTTCATCATATCTTTCCCTCTCTCTCTCCAAGCTTCAACATGCTTTCAACTTCACTTCACGACCTAAGTGAAGACATGAAATGCATTAGGCTTAGGACTGAGTATTTCTGACACACAGAATGTGACTTTCACAGAAAACTGAGGAATGAAGAAAACTATGACTGTCCTCTACGGAAATCTGTCCTTTCAGATTCAAAAAAGTCTGTGGTTCAGGCTTGTGATAATAGATTTTAACCAGTGCATTTGGTGCAGAAAGAAGGAAAACAGTAAAACAGAAAGATTTAAATTTCACTCAGGAGCAGCTGAAATCTCAACATTATGTTGTGACAACCTGATTTGTTAATGTTATGATCTGCAATAGCTTAGCCTCTGTTTACTTTGGACAAACATGGTGCTGATGACAGTGATCAGCTTACAACCCTGCAGGGGAAAGTGTCTCTCCAGGGAGCACATACTGTGCTCACGTGGTTGCTTCATAGCGGTGCTGCCAGGCCCTCCTGCCTGCCCTGCTGAGAGGAAGCCTCAGGGAAAGAGGCAGAGAGGCACGTAGGTGCCCAGCGGGAAGCTGATGGGGCTTTATTAAGGGCTCTTCTGCATTCTAAGCCACAAACTCTGACTTTATTCTAGCTGCCACAGAAGAGGAACCTGCCACCAGGAGCATCATCTTCACTAGCAGCCAGACACAGGCAATTGTGCCAGAAGCAGGGTAGGAAAAAGAGAGTGTCAAGAAGCTGCACAAGAGCTTGTGTACAAGTAGAGGAAACCAAAACCCCTGAGTGTCTGAAACTCTACAGGAGTGTGGCAGGCAAATTGAAGGTGCCTATGTACAAGTTCTGTTTAACCCTGAATACCATGTGAAAGGAAAGTAAGCAACTGTTAAAAAAGAAGTTTCAGAGGCTGGATATCTGTCAAAAACACAAGGTAAGTTAAATTAATCAGGTGCCTAAGAAAACAGAATTGCCAGAAAGAAATAAATACAGGTAAAGTCCTTACATAAAAAAAGGTGTAAAAAGACACTGGGGAGAGGCTATCTGATACAAGGCCTTCTTGTAACAATATGCTATCCCCAACTGACGAACATATGGTTAGAATTACCCAATTTATGCTTAGCAAACAACAACCAAACAGCAGCAGGCTGCAAAATAAAACCAATAAATTTTCAGATGTTGGAAGGGGAAAAGCCTATGCTGTTCTGGATGATATTAAATAAACACTGAAAACAACAACAATGAATGAAGTTTGAAAGATCCAAGGAGGAGTCTTCACAAGGCAGTCAGCACTTGCTAACAGGGAGCAGTATGTGGGGCTGCACAAGGAGGTACCAGAGGCTGAAGTGATTCCCAGCGTTTCTAGGGACAGTACAATTGACATGAGTAAAACTATTTCACAAAGCCCAAACACAAGGACTGAAAGTGCTTACCAAGAAACTTACTGAATGTATTTTATGCAACACAAAATAATTATTTTGAAAACATTAAAGGGAGAGCTGTGTCAAGAGACTGGAACATCTACTTATTGGCTGAAGTATTTATCAGGCAGTGAGGTATTAAGTTAATATGCATTAAGAAAAAATGTATTCTTATTAAGCATGACTCAAAATATACTGCACAGAAATAATTTCCCAGGCATAGGTAATCTAGCTATAAAGATAAAATAAAATCTTGGAAATAAATAGCCTACAATTGTTTTAGAAAAGAAAACATTTATTCCGTGCTTGTAGACGTGCCAGAGCTTGTTAGGAGAAAGTGTACATTATGTAGATTTATATTCACAGACACAATGGTCACTTTAGAAATATTTTAAAAGATGTGAGAAGGAAATTGCTGTAATACAAGATGTAACTGTACTGCCAAAAAACCACAACAAACCTACAAATATTTCTTTAGTGCTCCAGCAAAAATGTAGAGGGGAATTTGATAAATAGAACAGCAAAAAAAGGAAGTCTATTAAATGGCTTAATTCTGTAGTAATGATGAAAAATGAAGGTGTAAATGTTTGCATAGGTTTAGCTCCAGGGCCCAATGCAACATAAGAATAGCTAAAATTAGATACTCCTAGTCTCAAATGTAGATTTTAAAATATGTCAAAGAACAAGAAATGGGGAAAAAGAAATCAGAAATACCCAGGAAAATTTAGCAATGATAACTGCGGAAACTTAAGATTGGCAGTTGAAAATGTTTGCTTGCATGTGCTTGAACTTCTCTAACAGTTTGGATTATTGTCTCAATTCACAGATATAGTACTATTCAAGTACTAAATACATAACGTCATTTTAGAAAGAGCTATGAATAGTACCTGGTACGTTTTTGATGCTGTGCTAAATGTGAAAATTGCTTATAAATAGTACCCAATTTGATTACTCTAAGTTCAAATTTTTGAAGAAAGAATACTACTGTACCCATTTTCTATTGAGTGTAGACTATCCACAATCCAATATTCCCATAGGAAAAAAAAAAAGTACAGACATTTTAAGACTAGAGAGTTAAGGCAGAACTCTCAATTGATATAGCTAAAAATATTTGAAACTAGGTAATTTTCAATAAAAAGCTGAAAACTAGACTTCTTTACAGTGTAATTAGTAGTATAAAAAATTGTGAATATTGTAATCTGTTACTTGCACAAGCAAAAATAAAACTGAAAATGTTCTTGAAAAAAAGCAGACTCGACAGCGGCAAACAAGTTGGAAAATACTGGAGGCTTTTCTAAATTTTCATCAGGTTCCTACAAAAGTGTTATTGAACCTGATTAGGTATATAAAAGCAACAGTGAATATTTGAATTCTTACACACAAGGGGGAAGGGGGGAAAAAGGGAAGTAGAACTTTTTAATTAAAACACAGGACAAGCTATTAAAATCTGACATCTTTTAGGGACAGGAGTGAGCCAATCATTATAGAAAGCAAATGCCAGGAGCTGTTTTGGAAAGTCATTAAATGACATTTGAAAATGCCTTGTGTAATCTTTTTCCTTATGGAAGAGGGAATTATAAAGATAATTGTTACTTTTTGAAACTGGCATTATCAACCCAGACCAACTGTTGATGAGAGACAGTGCGAGATATACCAGATTTCTGTCAATTCTTCATCCTTTGCTAAGCTCCCTTTTCCCTCCACCACAGTCATTTAACTCTATGTTAAAAATACACCCTTCTTACGAGTTTTTGATTCAAAGTTGTAGGGGTTAACAGCAGGTTTGTTAGCTCCCTGGAAGAGGAGATTGACTTAGGAAACTTTCGAGTGTGGCCTTGAAGATAAGTAAGTTTTACACACAGGCTAATTGGGGAGCGAGGGCAGACTGTGAGTCCGTAGATTCGGTGTGTGAGAATCGCAGCCTTGGCCTTGGACATCTACAGGTGTCTCACGATTGCTGCCAAGTGTATCAGTAAGGATGAATGGCCAATTAGGATGTTGTTGCTTGCTTGCTACTTGCTTGCTGCTTTTTGAAAATGATATAAAAGGAGCTGGGATTTAATAAAGAGGAGACCTTTTCTTATGTTGCCCTGAATCAGCCTTCTTGTGTGCATTTTACTGGACCATCACGACTTAACGGCAACACAGAGTTCAGAAGTTTTGGGGTGATAGCTTAAAGAGTGCCATGTTTTATACAGGAAATAAAATAGGAAGACCATAGTTTAAATTAGACTGTATTAGTCTAACTGGTGAATTAATAGTAGCAGCTTGGTGTATGCGTTATTTCTGGCTGAGTTACTCTCTCCTTTTTCTGCAGAATAGTGGGACTGAGGAACTGAACAAACAAGGACGAAAAATAAAGATTTTAAACTTGAATTCCGAACTGAACATTTCAGAGGGTTAACTGAAGGTCTATTAGAAGCTGAATGTAAAGAAAATATGCAGCTATGGCACAGCAATATGATTATTTCCATTCATTGTTTATCTTACTTTCTCTGGCAAATGAGATTAAAGCTACAACAGCAGATATGGCATTTTGTGGGGAAGGTTTCTTTTCAAAAATAATTAACTCCATGCACACAAGAGAACAAGGACTCTGAGGCATTTCATGGGAAACCAAAGCCCTATAAGCCTCCTCAATGCAATCACTGCCGCAGCACCAGAAGGACGGGGCAATTGTGCATGTGCAGGCTGCTGCAGCCACAGAGAGTTCACCATAACCAGAGCTTAGATAGAACAAGTGGTTCATCTCCAATACAAGTATGGGGACCTGTGGAGAAAATAGTCCATGAATTATTTTCAGCCATAGATTTAAGGAAACTGTGGCTCCCAGAGGTGAGTGGGATCCTGCTGACTCGGAGGACCAACCAGCACAATCAAAGGACTGAGTTTAAGGAACTCCACTAAAAATGTTCTTCACAAAGTGCAGCCAACAAATGAAACAAATGCAAAACAAGAATTGAATAAATGAAATATTGAAGTATAAAAAACAGAAAGAGAAGAGCCTTAACATAGACATTTTGTGAGACTGTCAGGTGGCCCATGCCCACAGCTCACTGTAAGCACTGATGTCAGCTTTAGGCTTCCTCCATACTAGCATTGCTGACTTCAGGGACACCAGTGGATCCAGATCAACCTCAGCTGAAGCCTCTCCCCAGCCAAGGGCTCACTGTGAGCCCAGCCCAGCTTCTGCCTGCCCTGGCAGGTGCTGGCCTAGTGCTCAGCTGTGCCTGTGGGACACCTTGCTCTGGACCAGTGCCCTGGCATGGCCTGTCCCCATGGCCATAAATGGAGCCCCGTTGGTTGGCTTTTTGGTCAGTCCTGCCCCAGCACCAGGAGCCTGGTCCTGTCAGTCAGACCGAGCTGTCACTTCTGTCATCAGGACAGGCCCTGCCGCCCTGGGGATCCCTCTGTACCCATCTCTGCAGGAGCAGCTGCCATGCTGCTCTCCACCTGGGGAAGCAGGAGCTTCTCCATGCAATCTTCTTCACTCAAGGAGTGTTGCCCTGAGGAAGGGTCATGGATTGAATTTCCAGTCATTTTAGTGCAAAGCTGTGCTATGACAAGTAAGTAAGGAGGTGAGTAGTACATCTAATGTTGTGGAGGACAAACGAAAGAAGCAAGAGGAATACAAGAAATGGCGCGCGATATATGAAAAATACTAAAAGGACTCTTACCTAATAACACAGACGTTTGCAGGCAGTTTAAGCCTGATTCGTAAATGAATAGAATGTTCTGTAGTCGTTTGACTAATGTTTATAATGTTTACTGTTAATGCATGCTTTTTAATGTTTGTACCCCAGTTATATTTGTTATATTATATTTGGACATGTATGAACATGTTAGTCCCCGCATGAATTTTCTCCTCCCTGATTGGTCAAGGTTTCCCTCTCCCTCATTGGCCAGGATTTGCCGCAGTGTGGGCGGTCCTGCCACTTCCCTCCTTCCATGTTATTGGCTCCTAGCTAAGTTATGCGTGTTGCTGAATCCCCATTGGTTGTTTAGTCCCATGCTCCTCCCAGTTTCCAGATCCTTCCACCCCAAACCCTATATAAGGGTTAGCTCTCCCCTCAGTTGGGGACAGTGCCCTTTACTCTGTACTGTCATGTTTCTCTGTGTTAATAAACACCTACGACAGAGCAAGAACCCCTTGTGCTGTTGTCGCCTCTCCTTTCACCGGGCTGCTGCATAATGTGACTCTGTTTCTAAGCCAGCCAGGTCACACCTCTGCCTCGTGGTTGTGTATTGTGCAACCTGAAATCCCCAGCTCCCTCCTGCTGTCACTTCTGCCTGTGGAAGGTAAAATGCTAAAGTCTGTGGTGGTAACGTGTCTGCCTTTTAACTCCCTCCCCCCCTTAGCTCTCTTCTGGCCTAGCTGATTTCTAAATGTAGTACATATACTGTATTTTAAAGATGTAGATTTTTTTCCTACTTCCTTTTCAAATAATGGGGAGTGGTGGTACCCAAGACTACCGGCAGACTGCTTTACCTGAAATTCTTCCATTCCTTCTGTTAACAAGAAGGTTCTTGTTTTCTTCCCCAAAGAGTATCCAATATCCCCTACATTAATCAAGGAAGCTTTAAATCTAACACTTTAGGGTCTGCAAAAAAACCCTCTGTCCTTGGCCAGACTGTACCAGAAGATAAAAGATCAGGTTATTTATAGAAAACCATGGTGAAATGCCTGTCTCAGTAATCAGCAAAAAGAAGGCCTAATTGGAATATAAAAACTGCTTTTCTCATTCACTCTCCTGAAAATGTAGTGCAGAGTTCTACATGATCAGAAAAACACACAGTAGTCACCATCCATTAGTCAGTTCTGACCCATTTTTGTCCAGCAGTTCAAATTATTTATTTATAGTACAAAACTTTTTTTTAATGAGGTATCTGTTTTCTTAATTACAGATAATTTGGGATTTTATGGAATAGCTAGAGAAGGAGAAACCAAACAACTACAAGCTTCTGAACATGTATCACATTCAGAAGAGCAAGATGCCTGAAATTTTCACTTTTTAGCTCCAGGCAGATACCAGAGTTAAGAGTCATGTAGGAGGAAGAAAAACTGGCAGAAGATCTAAATATCAAAATTGCCTAGTTCTGTGAGTGAAGACATCAGTCCTGCATTCCTGAATACAAAAAGTCTCTCAGGTAACTTTCCACAGCTAACATCTTTTCAATAGGCACTTCCAGTGTTTTACTACTTCAGGATTTTCTCTGGAGTGTGGAGGGTTATGTTTAGGGCAGACTTTATCATCTCACTGTTTCTGTATATTTCATCTGCCTACCCAAATCAATATTCAGCCAAATCCCTGCAAAGAGAGTCTGAAAGTAGTTTGATCATTCTGTGGGCCTCAGTTTTCTACTTTGTTTAGTGAAATTTAAAACTTATCAGACACATGAAATGATAAGCAATAGTAAGGATTGCCTCTACCTGTCATCTACATGTAAATTCTGTGGTTTAATGATAATTTCAACAGATCTTCGAGACCTATAATACATTTTTGCCAGCTGTGGGCAAAAGCCCAGCCTATTCTCTTTTATTATGAGATACTCAACTATTGGTGTTGGAAGATAGCTTTAAATAAAACCATAAACTTTCTTCCCCAGTTTGTCTGACAGTTGCTTATGTGTTAGACTACACAGTGCTTGCACACTTTTTCCAGTTTTTTGCAAGGACTGGAGTCCTCTGTATGGCAGAGAAAAATACTTCTTTTGTGAAACTTTTGGTGACAAGAAGAGGAAATGTTCTCTGCATTTATTTGAAAGGAATCTTACATATTTTAGCTGCCCTAAAATTTGTTTGCTCCAAGGGCAGCTTTGAGATGATAGTGCTATATATATTATCTTGCCTTTTCCTTAAAGTTGGCCTGCCCAGAGCCCTCTCCATTTCTCCTCAGAAAGCTCCCTCTTCACACCATTGCCAACATCTATGGGGAACACTGACTGTGGACAGCTGGCATAGCGCTTCACGAAATACCCACTTTCTTCCCACACACAGGAGTCACTCTCTGTATCTCCAGTGGGGATGTGGCAGTGCCTATAGCAAAACCAAACTCCCTGTAAGTCATCTTGATTAGCCTCCTGGCATCCAGTCCTTGGAGGCGCAGTGTATGGTCCAAAGCAGTCTCTCTATTAGACTGTAGCTGACTTAGGTGGCCGTGCTGTGAGACAATGGCTCATTCTTCCCAGAATCAGGCAAAGGACTGATGAGGAAGGGTCACCTTAACCACAAACTTCAGCTGCAGAGTAGTCAAGGGCACTCCTAAGGGATAGGCTCAACTGTTGCAGCAGACTGTTGCAAAGGATGGCCCGGGCTGCTTAGCACTAGGCAGCAGAAAGGGTTTGCTTGTGTGGTGCTGACTGTGCTGACAGTCCTGAACTGTTAGTGTACATTTTCAGTGCTGTTGAAGCACTGTTTAACATTATAAAACCATATCACTCTTGGCAGGATGTAGTTAAGACAAATAACTTCATAAAATTTTTTTTTCAAGTTATTAAAAATCCAAGTTGTAAATGTGTAGTGGAATCTGAAAATAGGTTGCACAATGGCTATATTGTATATGACTTACTGAGATACCATCAGAAATCTGGCTGTAAATTTACTCTTACTCAAAGCAGAAGAAAGGAGTCAAGACACACTGTATGAAAACCCATCAACATAGCTGGCTGTAAGTGCTGGCACTGCACAGTGTAAATACAAATTTGTTTAACCCATCAGTTTGTTCTCAGCTGTACAGCAAAAGTTTATCGAAAGGATCCCAAGAGAGTCAGATATACAGATATCCTCTTGCCCCTGAAATGGACATAATGGCTGTGCTGATGTTAAGAAAATTAAATGGGCTTTCTGAGAAGGTATCTCTAGAAAAAATCTGTCCTCTCATATGGGGATAGGTGGAGATGGTCAGGAGTAAAGGCCTGTATTTCTGTTATCAGAGACTGTACAGGTGCACTACTTTGCTGGTGTATTAGTTGTCAGAAAGACTTCATTAGATTGGGTTCTGAACAACCTGACTTAGTTGAAGATATCCTTGCTTACGGCAGGAAGGTTGGACTTGATGACCTTTAAAGATCCCTTCCAACTCAAACCTGAAGCTGAAATTTGTGGTTAAGGTGGCCCTTCCTCGTCAGTCCTTTGCCTGATTCTGGAAACAATGAACCACTGTGTCACAGCATGGCTGCCTAAGTCAGCTACAGTCTAATAGAGAGACTGCTTTGGACCATACACACATGGTTCATTAGGCACAATTCCTTCCTGAACTTGTGTGAGTCTAGTGAGTATGCACTGATCCCTTCTTGATGGGATAGCTTATTTTGAGTGCCAGCAAAAACTTCCTGTTAGCAGTTTTGAAACCCTCTAAGTGACAACCTTCTCTTTGATTTAACCTCCAAGCCCACTATCTTATTTTCACAGCTAACACTTCTGGCAGTGAAACATCACCTGTGACTCTTCATGAAGCTTTAGCTCTTAATTTGGAGCAATTGTTTGGGTGCAAACTTTATTATGAAACAGGGAAGAAAATAGTTATTGTTTAACACTGCTTATCTTAATACACCTTGTTCACGTCAGATTTGTGTTAAATGATCCACATTGCTCTGGGATTTTGTCAAAGCAATCATAAACACACAGCTAGTGGAAATGGTCATTCATTCTGTATTGCAAAAGACACAAAAGCTGAACAAAGGATTATTTTTTTCAAGTGTCTTCAACCCCTGTTGTTTTTCAGACTAGAGAGTAGAAATAAATGTGTTCAGAACAGTGTCCAAGGGCTTTTGTTTTCTTACCATTACTACATCTCAATGAAACATTCCCAGTGAATGAACACAAACACTGACAAGCTGTAGTAGTACCCTCCTATGGTATCTTCTAACTTGCTGTGCTTCAGTTTTTTAAGACTTGACAAGTCTCTGGGTGATATGATTTGGTAGTAGTGATTGTTCTTGGAGTAGTGGGTTGAACCAGGTGACTTTCAGAAGACCCTTCTGGTCATCTCTTCATGCTTTTTTTCTTTTTTTTTTAAATTATGTAGTCTTTGACTAATTAGCTATCAGCACAAAGACAGCATTTGAACTGAGAATGAAGTTTTTGAAGCAGAGAATATTGCAAGTAAATATTCCAAGTAAAGCATACAGACTATCAGGGAACTTTGGCCTCTGTTTAGGAAAATAAAAAGAAAAAACTGGATGCAGTTGATGTAATGAGGAAACTTCTTTTTAAAAAGAATGAGCTATTTTTGTGGGTAGATAAAAAATTATGGTCTGAAGGCTGGGATCCAAGGACTGCTCACCCACATTCTTCTATCATTACTAAATAAGTAAAAGAAGGGAACAAAAGATTGCACTAACTTCTGACAACCCCATTCTTGATTTCTGTCAGAGCTAATAGAACACTGTCAGAAGCTTTCTAAAATTATTATACTGACTGGTGCCAGCATTATTTTAATTATTGCTGTTGAGCCACAGGTGATTGAACTTTAAGAATTGAACTGCATCCATACCTTTCTTTACGAACTCTCCCTTTGCTTTGGAAAGCAGAAAGTTTCAGAGTGGCCTGATCCTTTTGAACTAGAGAAACTACATTATTCATTATTGTAACTTCATCACAATGGACTCAGACTAAACATTCTGTGGAGTCTGAGCAGGTGGATGCTAGGCAGTTACAGAACATCTATCCTTTTTTTCCTGTGTATTCATAACTTTCATGTCCCAAATCTTCTGTCCAGTTGATAAATGCGTTTTCTTCACCTATTGCATAATGCACACCTGGTGGTATATCCACATCTGTGGAGGTATGTGACAAGATAATCATCTTAGTGTGCGAAGAGGTGATCTTTGACAAAATCATGACACCTGACTTGATTGAGAAATGCCCATAAAACTGGAAAAAACTGAAGATTTCCTGTTTCTGAGAGCTTAATGTGTATGCTTTATGCTTTTGGAAGCACTCTTCTAGCAGTTTTTTATGTTAGGAAGAAAGTCCTTGTTCTTGTTTGTCCCTGGCCGCTGATGTGCACACTGTGTGGTGTTCACCGTCAAGCATGAAAAAGCAGCAGTCCTAGTGTGTGTGCATGGACTTCTCACAGCAGAACAGAATTTTGGACCCTGTTGTAGGTTACCATAACAGAATAAATCTTCTTTGTGAGGGGAGGTAATGATGGTTCTCCAGAGGCAGCTGCTGTACTGCAGCTACATGGCTGCATGGGCTGGGGCTGAGAACAGCACAAAGAAACCTCTTTCTACCTCAAGTAAGAGAAAACCAGAGCTGACCTCTGATGCAGAGGATTGCATCTCATTAATTCTGATCCTAGTTAGGGGAAGCATTGAGAACCAAGAAAACCATATTGTGAAAGTCACAGAAAAGTAGGGAAGGGAAATATGCGGATCAGCCATGAAAATCCCAGATGGCACAGAAGCTGCAGACTGCTTGGACAGTCTTTTGCTGGAGTTTACCAACATTATCACTATAATTTTATTTTTAATATCTACCTGAAGTTCCTTACTGTAGTACAGACACATTATTTCTCATTCCTTCCAAATACAAGAGATTATTTCCTTTTCTTTGCAAAAGTGCCTTTTACTTACCTGAAGACTATTATGTTTCATATCAGTGTTCTCTTCTTTAAACCTAATAACTTCAGCTTTTGCATTTCATTATCAAAAGTCATAGTTTTTGGATGTCTAATCATTTTCACCTCTCTCCTGAGCTCTATTTCATGGTGTTTTTCCTGAAGCACTGTGTCCAAAATTGAACTAAACATAGGAGAATCTCAGCAAATCCTGCCTTTATTTTTGTTTGGAAAATGGCTTTCTGTTTTTAGAACTTTTCTTAATTTTCAGCCCCAACAAGGATAAGGAACTTGTTATTTCAAACATTGCAGTCCAGGAATAAATTACCAGGTTGTCATTATTGTAATGAGAACCCTTCAGTGTATATCCTAATAATGTAACACTAGAATCTCCTCTCAGTGCTGGTTGGTTTGTGTTGCAGTTGCCAAACAAAACTGTTCTGCAGCTGAACATGGCTCCCTTGACCCATCTAGACAGAGGAAATTGCGTCTAGAAAAAACCAGAACTATAACATCCAACATTCCCCAATATCAGTGGGATTTTTCCAGAGAAAGTATCATAGAATTTGTAGGTATTAGACTCATTTCCAGAATGAAGGCCCACAGACTGAACTCATCCAGGAAAAAAAAAAAAAAGAGGAAAAAACTGCTTCTTAGATTGACCAACTCTGAAATTTAATCAAACTTTCTTGTTTTATCATCCTCTTAGTGGAAATTTCCAGAAATTACTGAGTAATATGAACAGTTCAGCAGAACAGTGACTTTTCCTGGGCATGCAACATGGCACTTGTAATCAAGGGAAACTAAACAGAGCTCCATGTGGATGTGAATGTCTTTCATGTACACCAGAAAGATCTGTGAAGGAAACAGGAAAATATTTGTGCCAAAGATGACCAACTCCTTAGGGGAATCGTAGACCGTTGTGTATTCTTTCACTACTTCAATGAATAGTCTTGAGAAACATGACAAAAGAATCCACAGAGTGAAATACATTAATGTGAAACATACCTTAATTTTCAACTAAGCTACCTTTCAACTATACTACATTTTGAACAAAGGTAAAGTATTAAATATTGCAAGACTACTCTGACAAAGTTTAAATGGCCTCTGCAAACATTGGTGGATTTTGGAGAATTTAATAAGTAATCTGTGTGTTCCTACCTAACTCAGGAGCCAGCAGTCAGAAGACTCTTGACTGTGAAAATAATACACAGGCTCATTAATTACCCAGAGTGGTCTTTGAACTGAGAACCTGTAGGGAAACCTTTCCATATTGCATTACTAGTTCCCTGAGATAATTGCATCTCTGATTTCTTATGTTTTATTTAGCTTATTTTTTCAGTTTGAAATTATTGACTACTAAATCTCAGAATTTAGACAGTAGAATAAAAACAGTAAAGATGTCTCTGCAGAAAGTCTTTCTTGTATTAGCAGGACATTCCCAGTGTCCTGTCCGCAAGAGAAAGAGTAAAAAAATAAAAAATAGGTGCAATTTTTCATTTAGAAATGTCAAAGTATAACTGAACTGTATGAAAAACAATTGGAGCACTCATACATACACATAAATATGTACATGTAGTTAAAAATTGACAGAAATTATATAGGGGCCAATTTCTTTCTCCCTAATTGCAAGTAGACATGGAAATTTCTTAATCCTTGAAACAAAGTTATAATATAAAACAAATGTTTTACTGAATAACCCAATGTGGAGGCTTAAAGTTCTTATCATTATAGAAAAATGTATAAAACATGGATTTGACAAAGTTGGCTTAACCTATAAAGATTTAGTCAAGATCTTCTTGGAACTTGTAATTCTTGGTCTTTTCTCTGAAACAAACTGTAATGTAAGAGTGAGCTTACCTGATACTTTCTGCTACATGTTTGGCACTGTTTCTTGCTCTACCTGTTAGTTGGCTACTCTTAAATGTATGACTTCTTTCAGGAATGAGGTTTTGGATACATAACTTAAACTCAGAAACATTCCTCTAATGCAATGGCATTACAAATATACTAGAGAAGCCTTAAATATAATATTGTTATTTAACTAAAAAAAGCTTATTAAATGGGTGCTGGAAAGTATATATTGAGAACTGTGTACATGATCATGGTATAAATATCCATAAATGCAGAAACAGAAATTAGATGTGAATTTCTGATATTCAGGGGAAACTTTTGTTCAGGATATAGTTTCACTAGGCTTGCTATATCCAGACTTCAACAAGATGCTTATACATCTACATGCAAATTAGCACATACAGTTTATGTATAGGCAAGCAAGCAAAACATTTCACAAAAGTTCTTTTGAAAATCTGTGACCTTCACTGTATCCACGGATTACTGATGTTATTTTAGCCTCTGCTAGAACACAGCAAAGGAGAAAATAGGCTACAGAGATCGCAATTGCATCATATGCAGTGTATTAATTCTGCCACAGAAATAAAACACTAGTTAAGAGATTTTTAGCAACACCTGCCAAAGCTGGAGTCTTTGGTGCTGCTCATCTGTTAGTACTTGAATATATGCGATACTTTAGGATCTTCAGATCTACGCTGTTGTGCCCCTCTCCTGGGACTTTAAAGAAAAATGCCTTTTGTTCCACTTTGGAAACATATTACTATGTTTTAGCCTACATGAAAGAAGACTAAATCCAAATTCCATGTAAAGAGAAAAATCTCTAATTGGTCAAGTGCATATGCCAATTCCTTTAGCATGTGTACGCTGGGAACTTTTGATATAGAGATATTATCCCTAAGATAATTTATCACTCAGTTAATCAACATATCAAATCATTTTGAAGATCAGTAAAGCAGAAAATCAGAAATGAAAGCA
>NW_020955204.1:2513074-2588577 GCF_003031625.1 Empidonax traillii
TTTTTTTTTTTTTTTTTTTTTTTTTTTTTTAATGAAGGGAAACAGCTCACTTTGATCAAATAAGCCTTTGAAAAACTGTGGTTTGCTTATTAGCATACAGATCCTAGCATACAAATTCTTTCAGTGCTTGTGGGGAATGGGCCATGCTCAATCTACTGCAGCTCTGGACTGCTGGATTGCTGCAGATCATGCATTTTACAGGACTACCAATTGCTCTTCCAGCAGATTTTGTATCCATATTAAAGAAGGACCAGGCATGGCGGTAAAGCTGATCCAGGGAACAACAGGTTTATTACTCTGACTCAACAGTGTGTAAAATTTTAGAACAGATTTTAAAGGAAGAAAATAATTAAGGCATGACAATAAAATGGAACAAAGGTAGATCATGCTATGTTGATCCAATACCTTTGCTAAAAGAAATTATTTAGTTAAGAGAAATGCTACTGATTTAATTTTCTTCATATGGGGTCTTCAGAGTACAAACAAGTGACTGATGTGTGATGTGATTGAAATGTAGGATTGCAAGAAGATGTAGACAGTAAATGTAACGGGATAGGCTTCTGAATATAGTGATTACAGCAAGGTGAGGCTGCAGTTAATAAGGTCTGAGAAGAACACTAGTAATTACTGATGTGTGAAGGGCAAAAATCTAATTGTGAATTTTGGTTTTTTGAGCTGTATTAACGGAGGGACTGTGGAGGTTTCTATGCATATTCTCTTTTCCTTTTTATGTTCATTATTGAATATTTCTTTTTCATGTGTAGCAAGTGTATTTTACTTTCTCCCCTTTCCCCCTTCAGGAGAAAAACATGTGTCATCCAAACTCACATCAGAGCATTAATAATTTTTTAGGTTTTGTACGTGTGTTTGGTTTGTTTGTTTGAATGGTTATTTGGTTGGTTTGGGTTTTTTAAAACTATTGAGGGAATTTGATTATAAAATACCCAGAACAAACCTTATTTTGTGTTGGTTATTTAAATAATCAAATTTAAATAGTTTGAATTATGGAAAAGCCAGCTGGCTTATCTACCATCCAGAGATTAACAGAGTTTATGCCAAGAATGCAGCCCAATCCTGCTATCTGCTTCCAGAGGTCTTGCTGGTCTTTTATTAGGTAACCCTGTCACTTCAACTATTTGCCTCAACACTCAAACATATCGGTATCATATATGGGTATTGTAATTTTATTTCTTACATGCAAAATCTCAACCCCAGATCAAGTGCTGAAGATCACCTTGTTTGACTGTGACCAAGATTTTTCCCTGCCAAATGTTTGTTTGAGACACACCTGCACTTCGAAATTTATCTCTAGGAGATTTAAATATGTATCACCCATTCTTATTAGTTTACTTGGGACAAATAATACAGTAGTTTCCATGTAACTGATATTATTATGCTGCTGAACAATCATGTGAGTATGCATGTTAATGTTTATCCACATATAGAGGTAAAGGGTATAGAGATACTCCTACTTTTAAAGTGGCAAAACTCTTTTTCACTGTAAGAATTTCTTACTTGTAATCTTTCCTAAATTTAGTTGTTCAGATTGAAAATGTTCAATTTTCATTTGTTACTTTTTGCAATTAAAACTAAGTTTATTTGATCTTTCCAAAGCTAGATCTGTGTATTATATTGTAGGTCACTGTTTTAGAAGATAAAGGATGAAGAGTGTAATAACTAATGCCTGCTAGAAGCCATCATATGACAAGATAACATGAATTCAGCCCTTTAGGCTCCTGTGTGTTGTATTCTGGGAAAATACTGCATTTCAAACACTCAGTGAAATAAATGTTCTCTCTGTGATGCTGATATATGCTCTTTCCTGGTACCAGCTGCAGTATTTGTGTTTTTATGTTATGGATGATATAGAAAATTGAGGAGTATAATAAGAATAACCAAAATACCTGGTATGTGTTTATGTTGAGTACATTTCAAAGTCATCAGCTGCCCTTGGCTTTCTCTTATTGCTGTCTTTGTTTTACTTTGCAGACCAAAGTTTGATGGTAGAAGCCTGTTCACTCTTCTGGAGAAATGTTTAACAAGATTCTGGGGCTAGTGACCTAGTTTTGTCAAAATCACCTGGGAAACAGGTGAAAACTTTTTTAGGAAAGCTTAAATGGTAGTGAATTAAGATAGAAGAAGGGAGGATGGATTCATTATCATTAAAAGCATTTTAGTTCAGGTTGGGTGATTTTTGGAGAAGTATATTTTAGTGCAAATCTTTGTCACTGGTTTCAAACAGTAACTAAATCAGACATGAATTCTGCAAGAGACTAGCCTAGATAACCAGAGTCCCTTGCCCCATTACATCTAGAAATGTTTTTTCCAAACTAAAGCTCTCAGTAGTTTCACTAAGAAGCTCTCATACGTCTGTGATGTGAACCAGAAAGGGATCAGTATTTTTCTGATCATGGGACTTCATGAAAATACATCAATATTTGCATGCTGTATATGTCTCTAAAAAAGTCTTTTTAGTAAGGGAAATTTTCAACTGTACTCCTCAAGAATTGTACGTGTGGCAATCAGGACTTTGCAGGAGCCATGGGACGTAGAGAGTTTTTAAAAATACTGAGATTGAAAGATTCTCATTGCATCATGTTATTCTGTAACAATATCAGTATTTGCTGATCTTCTTACATCTGCAGACATAAGCATGTTAACCACCTTTCTGTGATCTACTTATTTATTTCCTCTACCATTAATATATTGCCACATGCTTTAATAAAAATATGAGAGTAAGATAAAGGAAGAAAATCCCCCTTCTAATACCAAAGTCACTTACCTTGATGTGCTGGAGGCTTCTGCTCCCTAATAATGAGCAAATTCCAACAAGATTAGTTTTTTTATCAGCAGTACTCCTTTGTAGTTTAGGCCTCCTGGGTGGGGATTGTGTTTCTGTTATACATGCAAAAAAGAACTGTGATATTCTGATTCTTCTCTAGATATTGCTCTCTTAAAAACTGTCATAACTGAAAATTATTACCTGTATATCATACTTTTTTACAGTTGTTTTTATTTAACTTCTAAAAATATATAGATAATGTATAACTGAAGCACTTGTGGTTTTAGCTGATAAGTTGTGGCTCTGCCTCAGGGTACAGTACAAAAAATAGTCTGCAAATTATTCGATCTTATAATCTTATAAATTGTGATTGGCTAATAAAGTCAATGAAGGGCATAGGTTGGAAGTGACCTTAGAGATCACCTAGTTCCAACTGCCCTGCCACGGGCAAGGACAACTTCCACCAGATCAGGTTGCACAAAACGTCATCCAACCTGTTCTTGAACATGTCCAGGGATGGGATATCTATGGCTTTTTTGGGCAACCTGTTCCAGTGTCTCACCACCCTCATCATAAAAAATGGCTTCCTTACATCTAGTCCAAATATACCCTCTTTAGTCTAAATATACCGTCTTTCACTTTAAAACCATTGCTCCTAGTCCTATTGCTACAGGCCCTATTAAAAAGTTTGTCCCTATCTTTCTTATGAGGCCCCTTTAGGTACTGAAGGTTGCACTAGGTCTCCCCAGAGCCTTCCCTTTTCCAGACCAAACAACCCCAACTCTCTCAGCCTGTCTTCACAGGAGAGGTGCTCCAGCTCTCTGGTCATCTTTGTGACCCTCCTCTAGACTTGCCTGAACAGGTTCATGTCCTTTCTATGCTGGAGTCTCCGGAGCTGGATGCAGTACCGTAGGTGTAGGTGGGGCCTCACCAGAGCAGAGCAGAGGGGCAGAATCCCCTCCCTCGACCTGTTGACCGCACTGCTGTTGGTGCAGCCCAGGACATGGTTGGCTCTCTGGGCTGTGAGCGCACACTGGCAGCTCATGTCCAGCTTCTTATCCAACAACACCCCCAAGCCATCCTCAGGGATGCTCTCAGTTGTTCTCTGCCCAGACTGTATTTGTGGCTGGGATTGCCACAAACAAGGCGCAGGACCTTACACTTGACCTTGTGAACTTCGTGACATTTTCATGGGCCCATCTTTCAAACCTGTCAAGTCCCTTTGGATGACAGGAGCTCTAGACATGTCCTTGGCAGGGGATATTTCATTATATCATCGGTGAGTTGCAAGAGAATTAAGGACAGATATCGGAAAAAGGTTTCCAAATGCATACTACTAAGGTATTTAATTCCTTTTCCCATCTTCTTCAATCGTTCTACTAATGTCAACCTCAGGATGAATGCAATGCTTGCACTGTCATACTCTCTGAATACTTCACATATGTACTTTTGTCCATCCTTGGGTCACCAAACAGCTCTTGCCACCCAAACAGGCTAGAAGCTAAATGATTGCAAACCACTCCAGAATAGGTAGAAATTACTGTATTTGACATCAGTGTCTGAAATAGGTAGATTTCTGTGAGCTTTGAATCAGACCCTTTTTGAGGTAGAGATTTAGAGGTTGCATAGTGCAGGGATAGGAATATATGTAAAATCAAAGAAAATGTTAAAAATGAAGGTAAAGGTCACTCAGCCCAAGTATTTTCTCCCATTTTTTCTATGGTCTAGTATTTCTAAGGAAACAATTCAAGCTCTCTTGCTGAAGAAAGACCACAATGTGTCATGCTGTATGTATAGTATTCAAGGATACACCTTCTTTTTATTTGAGCTAAGGCATTAAGTAAACAGAAAGCAAACTTAAGGCAGAGTTGTACAAGGCTGTATCCAGACAGGAAGCTTCAGAGACAGACAACGTTGTAGAGGTACTTCTTTTTTATCTATTCCTTTTAGAATATTAGTATGATTTTTCTTTTAATCTTCTAAGTGTTTTGCTAGCAAATCAAAGCTTTTGTATTTTCTATTTTTGTTTTAAAAGATATTGAGTTCTGACTTTAGTGATGCCAAGGGCAACTGGCTTTCCAACTAATCTCTTCAGATGCAGAAATTGTTTTGCAGTTGTTAATGTTTTGATGTGGTTTGTTAGGTTTTTTTATTATATTGCCTTAATTGCAGTGAAAAAGTAATAAATGCACAGAATTTAAGTTAGATATCCAATGTTGAAGTGCTATTACCTGGGAAACGTTTGTGTAGTTATCAGAGTACAGGAAATGCACAAATCACATAAAAAGCTAAACATTTTTTAGGCAATAGTAGTTTAAAGAAGAAATGTAGATGTTATTTATAGACTAATTTGAACTTCATGGGATATTACCTTCTACATTTTCTGTATTTTTTTCTGTCTGTTTCAATTAAAAGCCAGAACACAATCTTATTTAATGTCTTAAGCTTCATCTTTGATATCTAAAAGTCTTAGCTGCAAAATCCTAGAAAAGCCTCTTAAGGCACAAGAATTTTTGCCCTTTCAAACTTCTGAATGTTTTTATCTACCAGTGTGATGTATTAACCTATTTTTATACTAGTGCAAGTACTCTTATTCATGAAAGTATACAGAAAAGAAAAAAGTGCATGTGAGTTTCTTTTACTGTCATTTAGGTTTTGAGATTACTTCCAGAATACTCTTTCCTTTTGCATTTTTGTGTGTCAGAACCTAAAACTGTTTGGGAAACCTTTCTACGCTAAAACTTCTAAACTTCTGAGCACTTTTACCTGTAGGATGAGTTCTCCTACGCTATTTTGGAAGCAGTAAGCTGCCTCTGTTTTTCACTTCTTTCAGCATTTGAATGGACGATGCCGGTTGACAATACAAATTAATTACTCACTTCTATTTCACACTCTGCTTTAATATTTTTTAAATTTTTGTCTTTTGAAAGGTACTAATATTTCTAAATTTGTAACAAAGAATATTGAAAAGGATCATTTTGGGGGTTTTTTCCCTTCAGGCTTCACATGTACTAGGAGTTCTTCACTAGTTAGAAATTTTTGTGAACAATATTGGCAGATTTTCTGTGTAAGCACATAAACGTAAAACAGAGGCATACTTTACACATTTAGTCATCCCTGTGTTCTGTGGATAAAGCAAGAGATAGGTGCCAAGAGATAAGTAACACTGAACTGTGACTGTACAAAGTGCTACCATCCTCTTTTTCATTTCTATAGAGGTTCCTCATTCTGTTGAGTGAACCCTGGGTCACAACTGGTCGTATATTTGGTTAATTATGTTTGTACAATCCATATTATGGTTATACAGCATGCTAACATATCCTGTTTCTTAATTAACTGTTAAAAGGTTCAACAAAACCCATATTTTATTTTATTACCATATTCTGGCTGAAGTAGGATCTGTGGGGAGAAAAAAAAATCAATGAAGAGTCAGTAATTTAAAAAGTTATCACCTTTCCAGAGGGTATCATTACAAAGCTTCATGCATATGTACTTTTCCATTAGTTATCCTAAATCCAGATGCTGCAATTGCTTCTTTTGCTTTGGAAGAGTAGAAAGTGTGAGAAAACTGCAGTTTATCTTACTTATTACTTAGTTTTAGATACTGTTGCTACTAATTAACATGGTTTATATTAACTTCTCTCATCTTTGAAGCCTTATAAGAATATAACAATGTCCAATACTGCTATTCACTGGCAATATGGTCGCATGCCCTAGGAACACGCAGAAGTGCATTAGTACAACAAACATCCCTCTATGATATTTTCATTCAACTGGTCATTCGTATGATACAGTTCTTTTGCCAAGACTGTCTGTACATCGACAGAATTGGATCTTTGGTGGAAGGCAGACAGAAGGAATTTAGTCTTTTCTGGTGACTGAGGATACTTTTTAAAATTCATAAGATCTTGAAATTTGATTAATAGAAAGAAAAAGCACATGAAAAAATTCTGAAATGAAACAACCACACTAAAAAGTATGTCTCCATGTTTTCTGCCCTCATCTCATTTCACTCAGTTGAGTGCTCTTTCATCTCTCATCGTAAATGGCCCTTGAGGCAAATGAGCTCTATGGCTTATTACCAGTTTGTGGAGTAGCTCACTAGAAGGACAGGCTTCAGCAGATAAGAAGACTTCTCTAGCAGACTCCATAGGAATCCTAAGGAAAGAACACATTTCTGACATTTGAAAGAGCAGCACACAACCATCAAATATATCAGATACACTATCTCTGGAAGATAGCAGTCCTTTTGCCAAAACACTTCACATTTCTTTTAAGACTTAATGGGATTTACACTAGAAAAAGAGTGACATAGTGCCAACCTGGGCTATATTAAGCCCTCTAGTATCTTCACTGTATCTGAGTCACCATATTGAAACAATAGTCTGGCTTTGTATAACTTTGCATGAAGACCTTGATAAATGTAATTTCTCTAGGGAGCTAAGATGGGGCTTCTAACTTATACAACAGGATGAAGCACAGACATACAGAAAAGGAGACTGGAAAAGACCTCAAGACCTCATCTTGTACATTCCTAAGCTCCAAGGGAGAATCACTTGTATCTCAGAAATGAAAAAGTATCTAGTTGTCTTCATTGTTAGTAAGATTTTCTTAATATATTATATAACCTTCAGTGTCATAGTTCAAACCCATCGCTTTATCCACTACATATAAAAAATATGATCCCTCCTTATTTCTTCGTAGGTAACTTATGTAGATGACTATTTGTATGCATTTAGTTGTCCTTCTGTTCTTGGGACTGAGCAACCCAATTCTTTCAGTGTTTTTTCTTGTTTGTTTGTTTGTTTGTTTGTTTGTTTCCCACCAAAAAACCTGAATGTTTTCTCTGCTCTTCTCTGGACTTTTTCCAGTTGGTCTGCCTTCTCTTGGAACAATTTTGCTTGAACAGGACATAGTGCTACTGGTTGCTGTGCTAGACAGAAATATAATAGGAGGTATTCCTCAATGTGTCGTACAAGCAAAACAGTTTATGTTCCTAATATGCAGTTTGCATTTTTGTACATATCTGGTGTAACAATACTCATTCATGAATAGCTTCTGACTGACTGCTACCCCTCTTACCACTTCTTGGCAGAATGGCTGCCACATTTTTATGAACTATTATTCCCCCTTAGAACCTCACACTTGTAAATACAAGTGCATTGTGATATGTTTTCTCCTGCAGATAATTTTTTGTATTTGTCAAGAGCATTCTGAATTTCATGTATCATGCAGTTGAGTTAAATTCCACGTGAGCTCATTGTTGAACGAGGTTGAAGGATTGTTCCTTTATCCAAGTCATTACTGACCTTACACAGTACTTGGCCCAAAACAGATCCAGCTAGAATCTCACTGATTATGTTTCTTTGAATTTGATAGTGAATGATTAAAATGTAATATAAGTCTGTGGTTTTGGTGTTGGTTTTGGTTGGTTTCAGTTTCCTTTTTTTTTTTCCCCAGGTAGCTTTGCAGTCTTCCAGAAGTAGCTTCACTTTAATTTAATTTTGAAAATGTTATGAGTCATTATTACAATGTCAATAATGTTATTAAAATGAAATCATATTTGACCTGCTTCTTCTCTATTTGTAACACTTGTTGCCGTTACAGAAGTTAGTAGCAAACATGCCAAAAAAAAAAAAGTGATATAACTTTTTTAACTATCTCCAAATTTTAATTTATTCTAGTTTTTTCCAGAATTAGTCTCTTCCTCATTCCTTGACTTTTTTAAGGTGAGCACTGTGTTCTCCTCCTCACACATTTCTCACACAACTTCTGAGAGTTTTCGGACTCAGCTAACAGATCTGAGCTTGTTTCTCTCCATCTCAAGGTATCCTAATGTGCATTTCTCACTCTATATAGAGCTCATTTCACCTTTTTAGTTGCCTGTGAAATTGCCATCTATATCTGTGCATAGGAGTAAGCTCCTATCTCAGTCAAGGGAGACTTATTGCACCGACTATAGAGTTCTTCTGGAGAGAGGCTATAGAGATATGCTTGAGGATGAGGTGAACTGCAGTATTTTAAAATTATTTTCCGTTCTGTTCTTTCCTATTTTAGATAGATTCTTCCTTACTGAGTTTACTTATTAGTCGTGTAATTACAGTTCACCCTTTTGTGAAGAGTTAAGGAAAACCGCAGCCTTCTGCAAGTGAACTATCACTAGGTTTTTCTTTTCCTGCCAGATTAGTTTTCTTGCTATCTCTCATATTCATTGGTTTTTTGCAGTTGAATCTGTGCTTTACCCTTCATGACTTTGTTTCGGCATCTTATGTTATTCTTACATACTTATCCTTAGGAGTTTGACCTGATTTCTACTTTCTGTTCAATTCTTTCTTGTGTTTCAGGTCATTGAAGGCAGTGTTGCTTAGCCAAGTTAATCTCTGACTATACTTCCTATTCTCCAAATGTGTGGAATTGTTTGTGTTTTTACCGTAAACATAATTTCTTTAGGGAACTGCCAACTCTACTGAATTCCTTCTGCTGTAGCCATTTTTCCCATGAGAACTTACCTTCCACTTCCCAGGGTTTATTGGAGCCTTCTTGTATAGAGTCCGCTGGGTTTGAATTGATCTTGCCTCTTGCTTTTCATCTATAAAAATAGTATATATTATCACAGTTTCCCTCAACCAAGTTACCTTTGCCCTCGTATTCCCGACCATCCTCTTTCTTGGTTGCTTAGCAAGGCAGCCTGTTGGCAGGCTGCTCTTGAAGCACTTGGCAGGCTCTAACAGCTGCTGTAGACCGTACGCAGGGAGTGGTTAAACGCTGCTCGTTATACCTAGAGACAGACACAGCATGTTGGTTTGTAATGTGCCACTGGAGATGCTCACCTAAACACTCACAGGAAAACGCTGGCACCTTTTACTTGGGCGTTTAATCAAAAGCAAGGCAAATACTACGTGTACAGAATGTTTCAGATGCTCTCCTGTGAAAGCATCTGTGCCCAGCCTTGAAGTTCAGGTAAGGAGAAGACAAAGCCTTTCCCCTATTTCCTTTGCAGACCTATGCACAAAATTAAAATAATGTGTCTCTCTGGATTGATCTTTCCTTGTCTGAATCTTTATTTCCTATTTACCATCACTCAGAGGAATGGGAAATCTCCACTGATTGGTGAGTAAAATCGGATTGTTAGTAGCTTTTCATGTCACTGTGGTTTTCTAAGTGTAGGCGAATCTCTGCAAAGAGATTTCTTTGTCAGAGCTGATTGTTGGGAAGTTTTTTTATTTATATTCTAAGAAATTGTCATCAAATCTCTCAAGAAATAAACTGAGACACTGTTTAGCTTTTGAAATCACACCATGATGAAATGAAACTATAGAGGATTTTTTGTCAGTCTATTATTCACTGCAATATCTTTCATAAGTTAAGAAGTTGACGCTACAGGGATTCTGGTGCCTGAAATGAAGTGACAAAGGCTTTCATTCAGTTTCTGGCTTTGTTAAGGGTGACATGCAGCTTGACTCCTCTAATTTCCATACAGTTTGCAGCTATATAGGATTTTGTCAAATTTCAAAGATTTCAGCAGAAATTTTTCAGGCTAGATACGTGCCTCAGGATATTTTTAAAAACCTTTGAGCAAAAATAGTTTATAGATTTTTATACAGGGAATCTGTCCTCTTTTTTCTCATCTTAAATGGTTCCTGTGACCTTTCTTCTACGAAGTTCAGGTACATTACAGGCTTTGAACTAAGCATTTGAAAAATGAGGTTAAGAGGCTTCGTCCTGTACATTCTTAGTGAAACCTCTGCTGGACCGAGATTGCACAAGAGAGTAAACCATCCCTTTTAGATAGCAAGGCAAGTATGAGCAAGACATTTGAGGGAAAATTGTTGAGGATCACTGGCAAAATAGATTCAGAGAACAGAATCATCAGGAAGAAACTGTGCCTTGATGAGTAGTGTGAAAATTGATGTGGGAGGGAAAGAAAAGGAAAATGTGTCAGTTTAGTTTGGGAGATACCAAAATAGCTATAGGACCTGAAGTGCAAAGCCTGGGACTAGCTGAGTAGAGAAGTGAGAGCAAGAAGCAGTGGGGCTGCGTGGGAAGCTTGGAAGTAGAAGGAGAGACAGTTCTGATGAGCTGGACTCGGAAGTGTGGTTGGCGTAGGGGGCTGTGAGGCTGACTGAGGAGACTAAGGGAGGAGTCTGGCAGAGGGAGCCAGCAAGGAGCTGGCTTGTGCATGAAGAAGACTGAACAGCAGAATCAGGGTGAGATCTAATGGGTGTTTGGGAAGCTGGAAAACAGGATTTGCTGGGCAAACTGCCTGGGGATGATATGAGGAAGGCTTTTGGAAGTGAGGTGAGGATTTGCTGGAGACTGGGTTAAAATTTTGTCTGAGAAGTGGAAGCAGGGACTGGGGAAGAAGTCACAGGTGAGACAGGGGCTAAGGAAAGAGCTCTGGTGCCAAAGCAAATATATGTTCAGCAGGAGTGAAACAGTATTGGAGTGCTCCTGGGGTGGGGAGTGCAAGGAGGTGGAATTGAGGGTAACAGGAGTGAAAGATTCTGGGCAGTCCATGCTGATCGTGGGAGCAGGGGAGGAAGGACAAGCCGTGCTAGGGACCATTCTCCTTCAGTGTCAGGAATGGCATTCTATGTATCGCTGTTTTGCTACTGTCAGCAGGTAATACTGGGTCTTGTCACTGTTGATGCTGGGTTTGTTCAGGAGATGGCAACCTGCTGCCACTATTGGTTATTCCATTAGAGTGGATATCATATGATTGGTCAAGCAAGCTGAACGATTCACCACCAAGAATGATTTTTGTGCATGTTGTTATGATACCACATGAATACGTTTTTCAGTAGCTTTGCAATGCTAGGTTTTTAAAGAAGCAAGGTGCTCCACACAATCTGACACAGTTCACAGGATGAATATGCTCTTGAGATGCTCAAGGTCTGTGCCATAGAATCTCCACTATCTACAACAGATGAGGGAAGGTGTGCAGTGAGTCAGCAAGAAGTTTTAGGATGAGTCATTGTGTTCTTTGTCTGCTGTAATAATCCCATGTGGGGCACCCACCTTTTCAGAAACTCATTGACTGTCCATTCTGTATTTTTTGGGTACTTGAGCAGGCTCTGGAAACCAGATTTGCAGATCTTTTGAGCATTTCTATCTATAACTGAATCAGCAAGACTGCTTTGAACTTACGGTGTATTGAAACATCAAATAGTTGCAATGTCAGGTCTTTAGTTTCAAGACTGTTTTTGCCAAAAACCAGCAGATACTTCACCTTATGCTGTATGATTTAGCTTACCACTTTAATCCTACTGTCTCCAAACTTCTTGATGTTTGATACCACATGTGCCACAGCATGATGTAAAAACATGTTTCATAAAAACAGACTTTAAACATAAAACTTCTGCTGAACAGCTTGCCCTGTAATACAGTGGAGAGCAAAAAGGAAAGGAAAAATAGACCTAGATTCATGTAGGAAGAGAAAAGAAGGTATACACACAATTTGTCAGTAAGTGTCAGGATGTTTCGGGCAAAGAGGTTATTTCTGTAAAAGAGCAGACACAAAATCACTGGTATAAGGGATTGCACCTGATTCCTACAAAGGAGTCTTTGGAGGAGTATAAAAAAGGAAGAATGGAGGGGATTGAGAGTAAAGGTATGGTTTTGGGCCATTGTTGGATTGTGAAAATTAGGTTCAAAATCTGGACGAGAATGACAGAAGAAACTGGAGGAAATGGGACCAAAAAGGAAAATAATTTAAGCAGAAACATTTTGTAATCGCTGGAACGTAAAAAGAGAGTGATCATAACTGTCATCAATTATTGTTGAGGGGTACTAATGGAAAGGATACAAGGATATAATGAGGTGAACAGCAGCTGGGAGGTTGCCTGAGGTCTGTGTGCTAAGCAACCAGGACTGTTACAGACAGTTGTGACTTTGTCCCCTCCTGCTTTTCACCTCCCTGTCCAAACTTGGTTCATTCATTCCAGCCATTGCACACCAAATAGCAAAGAGGATCTAGGGCTGAGACACGGTGGGTAGACTTGAATGGCAAGTAAAACATTGCTATTACGGGCAGTAACTGAGAAGAGAAATATCATAGGGTACAGTACGATGTATGAAAAGGCAGAGAATTAGTTACATACATGAGAAAAGCAGAAGGATTTTGTGAGGCCCATCTCTCATGAAACAAGCCGGGAAGGAGATCATTCATTGCCACTGTGGCTGTGGCCGCAGTGCATCATTCTGAACTTTTCTTCCCTTCTCTCTTTTCTCCCTTTCTCCCTGCTTTCCAAGTCTTTAGGTGTCGTCTAGATTTGCTAAAAGAAAGTGGTGACTTTTGCTGTCCTATGGTTGGTTTTCAGTGATTTAATTGGCAGTTGATACGTGCTGGATTCTGAATTAAATTTTAGATGAAAAGGCTTCACAGCCCATTACTAGATGCCTGACACCAAAAGCACTAATAGAGCACTGCCCAGTCCCCTGGGACTGTCCCCACCCTGACCAAAACCTCAGGCCCCATGTCAGACTCCTGAGGCCATCAGTCCCTGCCCAAGCAATGCTGCAGCAGGACTGATCTCCAGCTTCCCAGGGCCTAACCAAGCTGGGCGCATCCATGAGCCGGTCTCTGAACCTCTCCATACTTAGGAAATAAAAAGTCCGTGGCCTTTCTGGCTACAGCTACAGGAGGAAAAAGAGAGACAAGTTTGATCACATAGTAAGGATTGGGTTCAAGTGAATGAGTGACTGCAGTGTGTATAATCTCGTTCCTCTTTAAACGACTATGGTAATTTACTGGATAACTTACATATTCCTTTCTATACTCATTTCTTCAAATTTGTTCTTTTCCATCTTCACTTCACTGAATTATACTTTTTGTCTTTTTCAGTCCAAATCTCAGCCTCCCTTTTCCACAATGTTTTCAGAGCCACTACACAGCCTTTCTATTTCCCTTGGCCTCAACTCTGCCACTTTTCCTCTGATTGCTGCTTCCTGTCTCTCTCTGGGAGCTTTTCTGTTAGACTCTGTGCTGCCTTTTCCCTTTTTTTCTCCTCACTTTGGTTCTTTTCATACCCAAATTGACTCTTCCTTTTGCTTGCTCTTTTGTGGGCTGGTTGGTAACAGTGTTAGTACACTGGCACCCTAACTGGTGTTGGCATCCCTGAAAAGGCAGACTTCAAGGAGTGATTTGAGGTGAAAAATGTAATGGCTCTAGAGCTGCTTCATAAACTTCATCCAAAATACAAGGGCAGCAGAGGAGAAAGTAGGAGCTATTTGTTTGGTTAACAGGGGCTAATGGTAGCAGGGACTAGCAGTAGGACTGATGAGAAGGTAAATTTGAGCTTTTAACCCTGCATGAGAAATGACAGATAAAGAAAATCTTGGAAGGCAAGACAAGGAGATGACATGGAATGAAATAGAGAAGAAACTAAAAGACAGGCATAAGATATGGTGTAGTAAGAATAGCAAGCAGATTAACGATGGCAATGAGGAAGGTAGCACTGTAGTTGCTGAGACCAGAAAGAAATCTGATGCAGTAATGGAGGGCTGAGATGACCACTGCACAGAACAAGAGTTTTAGCTTGTGCTCTGTAATGGAAATTGTGACTTTGTACCCACCTCAGTGCTCTAAGTGTGGTCTATAGGAAACCCTTGTCAATCTTGTCCTCAGTAGCCCCCAGCCTAGCTCATATGTTGTCTAAGCTTGTACCTTTTCTCACCTAACACCTTTAGTCTTCACTGCAAATGAGATGTCAGACCCTGCCTCTTGTTGACAAAATGTTGACAAGGGTTCTTCTAACCCGCGGCTGTCTGCAACCTGCTTGAGGTTCCTAATCCATTAGTGATTTTCTACTTCATGGGCCAAGCCAGCCTGGCTGCTAAGCTTCTGGGGTTTTCCTCCCTCCTACCTATCCATCACAAATCATACAGAAACAAGGAGGATGCAGATTTGGTTGAGCAAGGATCTTGCTCTTGTAATTCACCCTGATACAACAGCACACTCAGAACTGCATCCAGCAGAGCTTGTTTTTCCTGTTCATTTTTTATTATGGCTGTTCCTGGGGGGTTTCTGCACGTCATCCCCTCCTCACCGTCTATGTACTTATGCACATATCAGTATGTATGTATTTGCAGTTGTCTTTTTGAAGGGATTAACAGGGCTTAAGTATAGAATGGGGTGCAGCAACTGAGAATGTTATCTGTTTCCAGACGTTTTCCCTACCTTCCACTGGGTTGCCCTACTGGTACCTTTTTTTCACTTCTGGCTTCAAATGTATCAGGAACACAAATAAGTATTGTTGTAATTTCATTCTTTTAGTCTGAGAAGTCCCACTTATCATCAAGTAGGGTGCAGAGGATCACCCCACATGCTCAGCTCTGACCAAGGTCTGTCTGTGAAAAATTAGCTTGAGACACACCTTTGTAAATTTATCACCAGGAGACTTTAAATCCTTATCGACCTACTTAGTTAGTTTACTTTGAGCAAATAATATGCCAGTGTAACTGATATTAATGTTTCTGAACTACACATGCTAGCGTATATATATATATATATATATATATATATATATATATATATGTACACACACATATGTACATATGTTTCTGTACTTGGGTAATAAGGGCCATACAGAAAGACTTAATAATATACAATACTTCCAGCTATAACACTTCTTATGGTTTATAAAAGTATCAAAATACTCTTTTTCAGTCTGGTTTTTTTTTTTTTATTATTTATTTAGTGTTTCTTTAAATACTGCAGATTTTTGAATTGCAATGGTTCAGCAGTTCCAGGAGAACGCTTAGGGAATGCTATATTAAGAGAGAATGCTATATTATGAATCATTGTTTCAGCAGGTCAAGGACAGAACAAAGTACCAGTGATAACTGTTCAAGGCAGTGGAATCTATTCCTTTGGTGCCTGCACTAGGAATAAATCTTCATGGCAGAAGGAAGAACTTTAATTTGAGTGTGAAGTGCTCGGTTGTGTACTCACATGACTTTATCATGAAATGACTTTATCACTTATCACTGTTTAAATATTTCCTAATTCAATTAGTACTAAAGGTGCTGTTTTGGTCAGGGGAAAAGGAACTCATTACAAACCCAAAGCTGGTGGTTGGATAAGTGTGAGTGGTTGTGATGTAGCAACACAGGGTCAAACAGTTAAAATCCAGACCAGTAACAGATGTGTGGGATTGTTGCAGAAGGTTTAGTATTACAAGTGTAAATCAAGTATGAAACAAATGAACCAAGAGAAAGAAATTTAACAGAAAAACTTATCCAGTAACTCCAGCACATGACAACTTTGTAAGAGTCCTGGAAAAGAACAATATCCTAATTGAGATAGCTCTTCTGAGTCAAACCACCTAGCCTGACATACAGGGGATGTGCAAGCAGGTTGCCAGCCACTCCTCCATAGCCAGTGTAGCATATAGAAAAGGGAGATATTGAAAGTAGTTAAAAGCAGAGGTTTGTCAGAAATGTCTTGAAGTAAACAGAAGAATGGAAAGAATATTTTATGGACAGCAAACTTGAGAACAAAGATATGAACAACAGGATACAATTTTTTTTTGGTTTTGTCACGAGGAGTGTGTGTATTAGGAAGAAAATTAACAGTGGAATAGTAGAGGGAGATCAGTAGAGGGAATTATCAGCAGTACAAAGAAAATTGGAAGTCAGGCTTCAGGCCTTTTCCCCCATCTTGCACATGCATGAGATGATTGGCATTTCCTTCTTCAATAATCCGCCCTTGCCCCCCCCCCAACTATGTGTAACAAGAACAAAGAAAATTAATGCCTTATATTAAGTTTTTAGCATTTTCTCCTCTGCGGTTATGTTAGTTCCAAAGAGACAGTTAGATTCCTGTCTCCTTGCTTTGTTACTTTTCACTAGAAGAGTTTTCTGTTGGTTTTTTTTTGAGTCTTATCGTACTGTCTTTCCATTTTGCCTGTGGAAGCCCATACTGCTGCCTTTTGGTTACAGCAGAATTAGTCTATTTAGTATGGAGTTGTTGTATTAAGAGACTCACCTCTCCTTGACTTAGGAATGCCTTGTAGTTACCTATAATCACACTTAATTCAAGGTAGGATGAGGTAAAATGCAAATAGAAATTAGCATTACTTCATTACATCTAAAATAGCAAACACAAAAGCATCTTGAAAAGACATAACAGACTGAAGGAAGAGTTCATCTGATTTACTGACACTGACACCTACTGACAAAAGTGCTTTTTGTTTTGGATTTTTTAGCCTCCTTTTGAATTTCCAGGTGACTTGTCCCTCTTCTGGGCAAAATGGCTCTCAGAATTTTCTTTCCTCCTATTCCTCAGGTTTCTCTTAGGAGATTTTCTTCATTGGAAACCTTGCATTACACAGAACTCCACACTGGATTCTCCCATCAGAAAACATCTTCTGAAGAAGCCTTTGGACTTCACCATAAGGTAGCTTTGCTGAACTGGCCTTCTGACCTCACTTGCTGAGGGCAGTGATAGCTCTTATTATGTGCATTTGAAGTTTTCTAAGGAGTCCAGACAGACTTCACCTGTCATCTTGGAGCTCCTTATGGTCTGACCGTACCGAATTAAGTTAAATGTGGTCTGGAATATCCCTTTAGTCAGTCTGGGTCAAGTCTGGGTCAGCTGGTCTACTTGGGTCCCCTCCCAGGATCTTGCCCTCCACTGAGGAAGGAATGTTACAGTGCTGATGCTGTGCTCAGCAGTAGCCAAAACACCAATATGTTATCAACACCCTTCTAGCTGTCAGTGCAAAGCACAGCACTTTGAGGGCTACTGTGGGGAAATGAACTCCAGCTCAGCCAAACCCAATACAATCTCCTAAACACTTTCTTTCTCCCAAGGAAGTAAGTCTCTCCTATTTCCCTCTTGTGACTCACTGACATGTTTCAACATCAAATATGTCTTATGGAAGACCTTATATTCTCTACCAGTACTGTAATTAAGAAATACTATGATACAAGTATCTAATTAGGGTAAAATTAATCCTGTTCATTTTCTGACTCCTGAGACAGGTATGGTAACAATTACTTCTCTGAGGTGACAGCATTTAAAGTGAATGAAGCCCAATCTCTTCTAAGCGTACTCTAACAGGGAGTCCCCGTACAGAATTATTTAGTGTTATATTTATTTTAATTGCTACACAGTGTGAAATTATGTCTTTAAAATGCTTCTGAAAAAGAACAAAAAGGAAACATTCAATCTCATGAGACTGATGAACAATCTGACTGACTTTAACTGGCCTTGAAAACAGCCCATGATGCATTAGGACTCAGTGGATCTCACTGGGAAGTGAGAATTGATGTGCAGTGAAGAAAAGGTTAAAGGAAGAAGATCTTCCCATAATTTTTCTTGCGCCCTTACAATGGTCTTACACAACCAGGAAAACAAAACAATATTGGCCAAGTACCATTATGTGTAAGAATACTGCATTAATTTGAGTATTGTGACAGTTTAATGTAAATACAAGTACATTTTTAATATAGAGTTAATGAACATTCATCCCCCTTCATTCCTCAGGTCATGCCTACACTAACAGAGATTTAGTTATCAGTAATGCTGTTAACTGTACGAGTGCAGATATTCTGGTATTGATGTGTGTTATAATCACCTGTCAGCCCTGAAACGAAGAAGCCTTGTGTGTAAGTACAATTTCAGCAATTTAAGTAGTGCTGATACTACTGCTGTCTCAGAACATACAGGAATCCAGTTGCCATTATGGCAGCTGGAGTTTATGTACATCCACACACTGTGGCACACAAGTAAATTCCAAAATGATCCTATTGTATCTTGTTAAAAAAATACAAAATATGAAAAATTAAAAAAAATTAAGTTGCATCCTTGAGAAATCCAGGCAAGGATGTTTTTATTGAAAAGAAGAAAATGAAGACAGTGTTGCTTGACTTTTTTTGATGGTGCAGACTTTGTGGGACAGAAAGAGAATGTCACATTTGCTAGCAGTTATTGCTTTTCACTTAATTTTGCAACTTCAAGTGAAAGCACAATGATGAAGAGCTTTCTACTGGGGGAAACAGAGTAAGATTGCACAGAGAACTTAGGTGTCTATCAAGTAGACAGAATAAGTGATTACAGGACAGGGAATATGTCATATTGGACTGCATTTACCTTCTCTCTTTTATCTGTGAACAGAAAAACAGCTTTTCGGTAGTTTTCTCTGCTGCTTCTGTGTGTTTTTTCCTGTCATATGAATAATTTTGGGGCTCTTGTGCTGCAGCAGCAATGGCACAAACATATATATGATGCAGTGCCTTTGGAGAAATAGAATGGGAGAATTCATCCATTGTTAGTTGTTAGGATTCTCTGGAGGAATAGAGAAGAGTTTCTCCTGCAGTGAATATTGATTTATTTGTACAAAGTTGAAAGCTTCAGGGAAACAGATGGAAAGAAACTCATTCTGAAGGTGTCATGGGCTTTCCAGAGATGCCTGTCACAGGTTATAGAGAACTTTGTATTCCCAGATTCTAAAGGTTATAAAAAAAGTATGACTCTGTAATCCTAAATGAAGATATTGTTGCCCAGTGTGAAAGGATAGAGAGTCTGCATGGCAGCTTTAAACAACAGCTTTAAAAGAGAAGAATGGAGAAGTAATTGCTCATAAACATGCCATTGTTCTGAGAAAGGGGTGAATTTTGGAATATTATGAAGGAGTCATATTATTTGTCTGTTTGATTTAACAGTATAATTGTGGTGAGTCTCTTCCATGAGAGAATTTTTATTTCTTAACAAAGCCTATTTTTATAAGGCTTTAAAGGTCCTTCTGCTATCATAAATCTGTAAGCAAATTACAGGTTATCTTTGTTATATCAGTCATATGAAATCTAACTTGTATTATCTTTCCTTGTTGACAGAAAGACAGATTTCCACTTTAGAGATCACGTCATACTTCATCTTGTGAAAATAATATGAACCCGAAATTATTAGTTTTCCTTCTCCCAAATTTTATATTTGGGATATTTCTTTTTGGATTTTTCTATAAGAGACAAAAAACCATAACAGGTGAGTAAAGAAATTATCAACAATGAGACCTCATGTTTTATAGAAGCAGGGGCACCTTTGCCAAATGTGTTAGAAAGTAACTATGGAGCCTAAGTGACAAACAATACTATGGAAATATCCAAGGTCCTGTCACTGTGATAGCTATCTTAGCAACGTATGAGAGAAAGAACACTACAAAACCATGATGTTAGAACATCAGACTTGCTTAGACTAATAGTGCTAACATGTTGAAAGTTTTCATTTTAATAAACTTTTCACTATGTAGCGTGGTTTATTGCATGTTTGCCATAGTGGAGACCAGTAACAGTAAAAAAAAATTGATTTTAACATCTTCGTTAGTTTTTGTAAGCAGGGTGATAGATTGAGTGCTATGATTATCACAAATAAAGAGACTCAAATAAGCTTATTTCACTGAAATGGTTTAAATTTCTTCCTTGATTGCAGGTGCTTTTCCCCATCCTGCTGAAAATTGGGTGGCAATTCAAAATGGTCGCAAAAGCACACTGGCTTCTGTCTGCCTGAAGAACAACCTTACTAAATTTAAAAGCAAATTGGGCGTTGCAAACCAGCTCTTTGTGGAGCACAAGCATAAATTTATCTACTGTGAGGTGCCCAAGGTAGGCTGCTCCAACTGGAAGAGAACTATTTTTCTTCTCCAATCAGACCTGAATGCAGAAGCTTCTGAAATTGAGCATGACCACATCCACCAAACATCAGCGATCAAAAGGTTGGGGTCTTATCCTCCTGCCAGACAAAAGGAATTTCTAAGCAATTACACCAAAGTGATGTTCACCAGACATCCTTTGGAAAGGCTGGTTTCAGCTTATAGAGACAAACTTCTGCACTCTGAGCCATTCTACAGCATCACTGTTGCTAATGAGATTAGGGCAATGTTCAGGAAAAACAGAAATTCTTCTGAAAAAGTGAGTTTCCAGGAGTTTGTCAACTTCATTTTAACAAAACCACCAAATGCTCTTGACATTCACTGGAAACCAATGTTTCTGCTCTGCAATCCTTGCAACATTGACTATGATGTTCTGGGTAAGTATGAAACTCTTGGATTAGACTCTGAGCACGTTCTGAAGGTCATTGGAGCACCAGAGAGCATGCAGTACCCCAGCCTGAAGAGATACCGGTCAGAAAAACGAACTAATGGTGATATCACCTTGGAGTATCTCCGACAACTGACTTCAAAACAAATTGAGGAGATCAAAAAATTGTATCAAATGGATTTTTTTTTGTTCAACTATACTATGAAATATGAGGATTATTTTTCCCTGAATGACTAATGTAGGTTAAACAAAGAACAGTTTCCTTTGTACAAAAATGGGCTGAACTTGTCCTCACAGGTGCTTGATAGGTGGGTTGATGACTGACTGCTGCTGAGATTTTCCTGGAGTTTGTAGATATGGTTTATCATCCTAAACACCCTTATAAAAAACCCCTGCCATGATCTCTTGTACCATACAGTACTTTACCTATGAAATTATTGTCTTCCTGTTGATCATTAGTGGCATACATTTGATTCATATTTAAAATGATAGATTTTGGTCCATTTGTAAGAGACATGGGAAGGATGTTGTTTTTCACAATGAATATTTTAGAACACCATTTTTATACAAATTATTTTAAATTTTTTATTAGAAAAAAAAAGACATAATCTGCTTGAGAGTCAAACCACTCCTTGTCTGCAAGAACCTTGGCACAAGGAGAGATCCAAAGTGAGAAGACCAACAAGAACAGTGAACAATTATTTTTTTAAAAATAGCCTACAATTTTATGATGAATGATTCATGGTTCTGGATCTTACCCTCACCACCACCATACTTGGTGTCCCCACAGCCCTAGTATCCCCTGATACTGGATTACTCATGACACCCTGGCAACCCTGTAGTTCATGTAGATTTTTTTTTTTTACTTTTTAGTTTTGCTGAGGCAGAGGAAGTTGGAAATTACTCTCATCAAAGTTAAGGCTATGCAGAAAGATGCAGACTCTCTCTCTTCTTCCTGAATTAGAACCATCTCCAGCTGCATGCTTCTCCTGCTTTCTTTGACAGATCATGCAGAGATGGAGGGGAATAAGATTTGCTTCATAACTCACTTCTACATGGTAGAGCCCTCCAGAGCTCTAAGTATATCTGAAGCTGTAAATATATCTAAAAATATTTTAGTTTTCTGAAACCACCAGCCAGCCTAGGAAAACTCTGAAGAAATTATACTGACAGAGTTTGATAGGTGTCTTTGCTATCAGCACTCTAGTGTTAACACCCCCCTCCAGTTTCTTGCTGTTAGATGTGAGTGGCTTTCTATTCTTATTTCCTCTTTCACACAGGATCACATATTCTTCCCTCAGTGGTGACAGAAAACTGATGGCTAATTCATTCTTCACAAGTGCTAGTCAGTAGCAAAAGTGTATCTACTGAAGCAGAAAAATCTGTGTAACTATTCACAAGGGACTTTGAGTTTTGACATTTGCCTATAGGAAACTGTAAGTAGCGTGTTGCCTTGAATCACTGGCTGCTGTAATGCTGGTGTGGCTCTGAACAAAAAAATAACTGCAGATGACATGTGTATGCATGTGTGCACATATATAACAACAGTTTTAGGAAACAACAACATACAAGAGTGGTATAAATTGTGGATTATCAACAGTAACAAAATGAGAATAATGGGTTGGTATCTGTCAGAAAATAGAAAAAAAAGCCTTCTTGATATCGTAATGTAATAAAAATTGATGTTGGCTCTGGGCATTGTCTAGTCAGCCCACTTGTAGATACCTGCAAGACACCTGTAAACATTATGATGAAAATTATAACATGACTGTCTCTTTGTGGCCTGGGAGAGAGATTTCCTGTACTGTCTTCCGTAGAAATGCACTGCTCGGAACAAGTCTCTAAACTAAGTTGGGCTCCCTCCTGGCCTTTGCTCAGGGAAGAACCTCCAGTGGGACTTCTTTCCTTTGAATGCTAACTCTGGGGTGATGTTTTCCTGAGAGGAAAATGGGTGCTTGCTGTTGGGAGCAAGGGTGTAGGCAGCGTGGTGAGGCTCAGGGATCCTGGGGTGGATTTGAAGGTGTAGGGAGTGCCATAATTTATCTTCTGATTTATTATTATATGCCTGTGATATGACCATTGTTATGTTTCATTGTTAATTACCTTAATAAACTGTAGTGTGTTAACTCATTAATCTATTTGTTCATCCTTCTCAATAACATCTGTTTAAAAAAGAAACCCATCTCAAAGTTGTTCTGTCAAATTATAACATCGGCCATACACTATTAGACAACAATAAATACAAAACCACTTGGCTCTGCTTTGCTACATTAATATATTATATTAATATATATTAATAGCTATTGATATAATAGTATATTAATAACTATATAATAATTAATATAATAATATATTGCTATATTAATGTAATTGCTATATTAATATCTGTCCCACAGGACTTCTAAAGAATAGAAAGAATTAGCAAACACTAATGTGTGCTCCAATTGGAATGGAAGTAAGTGGGAAAAGCAAGAGACACAAGAAATCTTGCAAGGTCAGTCTTGTATCTTTCCTACAAATCTGTCAGCAGTGAGAAAATAAGAGAGACCTTTCCAATTCTTATGGAAATCCTCACACACACTTTCATGATAGGTATCCACAAACCTGACATCATTCTTTCTTCAGGAAAGTATACAAGATCTGACAGCTGATCAGTGTATGTCAGCAGTGGAGACCATGTCACCATTTAAAAATGATGATTCTGCCTAGAAGCAGTCATCATTTTTCACACAGTTTTGAATTTGAATCTTAACAGGTAAATTGTGATTAGCAGTTTCTTGTTCAGAGAACTTCCCAAAGCAGGACAGCTGTGAACAGAATAAAAGATGTGAGCAATGAAATTTTGAGCATTTGCTCTTCCACAGCAGTTGCTCACGACTAGAAGGTGATTCTATTTCTGCATTCAGTGTTAATAAGCTTTTAGCTCTATGGTCTCCAATTTTCTTGACTTGTCTGTCATAGGGGTAGAAAACCAAAAGGAAACAGGAAAAGAAAAAGACACTAATGCTCTGTAATTGTGCTGTGGGCCTGATATGATTTTTTCCTGTCACAGCATCTTTTACCTCCCTTCCTTCCAGAATTATAAATTAGGTCATGGTTTATTAAAAACTAAAAAGTTATCAAATTATATAACTTACATGAATCAATGTAAACCAAATAAAACAGGCAGAGAATTTACCTGATAAAAGTGTCTAAAATTTCTGGAAGTTCCTCTGGATATCAGGTACCAGGCATCAAATGTACACAGGTGGGCAGTTACAATGCTGCTTCTAGTAAGAACTATTTTTAAAGGAAAAAGCTCCAGCGATCATAAATCTCAGTATACTGAGAATAAAATTCCAAATGAATCAGCAGAGCAAAAATGAGTGACACATCACAGGATCAGGTCTGTGAAAAGGAACTGGCTCAGCACCATTTCAGCACTACTCATGTACACCTCACCTGTGTTCACCGCTTCTAGAACACTTCATGGAATCGTAGAATAAACTGGATTGAAAAAGACCTCCAAGATCATCAAGTTCAATCCTTGATCCAACACCGCCATGATTACTAGACCATGGCACTAAGTGCCACATGCAGTCTCATCTTAAAAACCCCCAGGGATGGTGAATCCACCACCTCTCTGGGAAGCCCATTCCAATGTCTGATTACTATCTCTATAAAAAATTTCCTCCTAATATTCAACCTAAACCTCCCCTGGCATGGCTTAAGATTGTGCCCCTGAGCTGAGCTCCCTGAGCTGGGCATGGTGCTGTGGTCAGGACCGAATATACACATGGGGGGCACTGTGCTGGAGGTTACCTACACCACAGCAGAAAGGAAACAGCGATAGCTGCTAAACTCCTTGTGCAGGTTTCCATCCAGAGCATTCAAAGCACCTTGCACAGCAAATAGGGAGGGATGCCCTCAGAGATTTTTTAAGATTGGTCCTCAGGGATGCTTACATGGTAAAAGAACCCACAATGATGTTTTACACCCTCTTAGCTGGATACCATATCAACACTGAAATTTGTGTCCTCAGTTCTTGTTGCTGTGGTTTACACACCACAGAACACTCAGGAGTACCCTGTCTCACTGCTGGCAGCTGCATGTCAGCATTTTTTACAGCCTCTGCAAAGGTTTTTCATTCTACTCCAGTTTTGGGACTTCGTTTGTATCTGAAACAAGTTCAGAAAAATTGCAGTTTTGGGAGTTGATGAGAATAAAAATAGTAATAATATACATAATATACATAAAAAAAGGTCTGAAATACTGTTTCAACCACTTATTTAGTTTGTGAACTGTTATACAAATTCTTTATATGAATTTAGGTCTTGCAGCCTTCATCAATGCCTGTTTGCTTTGCTTTGTTTTTATCCTTGTTTGTGTTCTAATAAACTTTATATTTTGTGAGTTTAAAGTGCTATGTAGATTGAAAGTATGAATTTAGGTATGCCACATATTAAGTTCCCATTCCCATTGTCAATTCAATGTCAACTCTTGTATGAGTGTGTCACCTACCTGTGATTTAAAAACTGAACCATGATACTCCATGCAAACATTCCAGGATGTGAGACGTGGATTCTAATCCAAGATCTTGAACCTGGACCTGTTCAAACTCTCCAGTCTCATGAGGCCAGACTTCTGGACGTTTCTTTTTCGCTTTGTTTTGTTTGGATTCCGTTTTGGCAGCTAGCACCGGTGGAAATTAGACATTGAAACTCGCCAAGTCTTTTAAGCAAGTAACCAATTATCATCCGAGTTCCTATGGGGCCATCTGGTGGCGAAGGGGGCTCGATAAAGGGAGGATCGCCCGGAGAGAGGTATCCGATGGCTGCTGTGTATAAATTCTTGTTTTTACCTGAAGTCTTGTATTTCAGGGCTCTCATGCCTGTTCTTTCTCTCCCTCTGCTTCTCTGTCCCTCTCCCTCTGATTATATTCCTCTTTCCCTGGAACAAGAATTCAGTTTCAACTTGGCCAGTAGTGGCTTTTTTGTCCCAGTAGTTTTTTTTTTTCACCAGTTTGCCACAAGCCTTCCTCCCTACCTTGCTGGATTGTGAGGACTGACCAGCTGCTCACACTGGAAGTTACACTGTGCCGCTCTAGCAAGCACTTCTTGTTTCCATGTTGCACAGCTTTTTCCATGGTGAAAGCCTGCTTTGTTACCTTTCCCCCCCTCCAGCTGAGCAACAAATTATGGTATTGATTTGATTTATAATTAAGTTGTAACTGAACTCTATGGTTCAATGCTATATAAAAATGACATATGAAGACAGTTAGTATTCAGTTGACTATATTTGGAAAGGCATTCTGGTTTGTGTGCTGTGATTCATCTCTGTCATTGTTTCAGGGAGACAGTTATCCATTCACCATCTCTGAAAATCTCTTTATGAGTTTTATCTTCATGTGACAATCTGAAAAACAGGTATGGTATATGGTTAGGTCTGAACATCTAACCTGTCATTAGGCATTTTCTGAGTAAAATGCAGCTCAATACCTCCATTATTAATCTCAGCCAAAATTCTGCTGATGCTTACAAGATGAAAGCTGCAAACAACATTGTTTTCCAGGAATCTATATACATGTGTATCAAAGGGAAAACGTTTTCATGAAAATTACAAAAAACTGCCTGTGAGGAAAATGCAATTCCTAGACTGAAAATTAAATCCCCTGTATCATCTCAGTTCATTTTTTTTTCCATTTCTGAAGGTCCTTATATCTTCGTGAGGCACTTTGTCACACTCTTTGACAAGAACTTTGATAACATTATAAGAGAAATATTATTCATTATTCCTCCAACCTATATAAAAAATCCCTAAACCCTACAAAAACATTAGGTGCCAGTTAGTAAATATCATAACTAATTAGTAGTCAACCTTTATCAGCTTTGTAAAGCAAAAAAAAAAAAAACCAAAAAACACAACACAAATAACAAACCAACAACAAAAAAAAATCCCCAGCTAAAACCAAAAAGTGTTTCTTCAGGTTGATAATAACAACCCCACTAGGGAGGCAGAGGTCCTCTTGCATTTTCAAAGAGGGTGTGTTTTAATTTGCTTCCTGTCTAGTCATCAGGCAGCCTTGCAGAACTGTACTTACCTGAGGCAATAATGTATCAGATTCATGAGTAATATATCTCTGACAATTCTTCCTAATTTTGATACATTTTTTTTTCCATTATGTTAAATATCATGTTAATAGGGGGGTTTTATGCCAGCAAAAGCATCACACAGCCTTGATGGTTGTATCACACTTGCATTAGCAGCATCATTATGGTTACAGTATTATCATTGACTATTTATAGTGGTTTAGCTGCAGCTGGTAACTAAGTACCACACAATTGCTCTGTCACTCCAACTCCCCCCCAGTCCCCGGGGGTGGGACGGGGAGGAGACCTGAAAAACATAAAAGCTATGGGTTGAGATAAGAATAATTTAATATTTGAAATAAAGTAAAATCTAATGGTAATAGTAATTAAGAGAGGGAGAACAAAAAGAGAGAGAGGAATAAAACCCAAGAGAAATTGTGTTGTTTGCTGCCCAATACGACTGTTCACCACCCTCTCACAGATGCCCAGCCTGTCCCCCAGCAGCAATTGGCCCCTTCTGGCCATCTCTCCCCAGTTTATATATTGGGCATGACATTCTGTGGTATGGAATATCCCTTTGCCCTGTTCGGATCAGCTGTCCTGGCCATGTTCTTGTGCATAGCTTCTTGTGCACCTCCTCACTGGCAGAGCATGGGAAATTGAAAAGTTCTTGGCTTAGGGTAAGCACTACTCAGCAACAACCAAACCATCAGTGTGTTATTAATGTTATTCTCATACTAAACTTAAAACGTAGCACTATACCAGTTACTGGGAAGGAAACTAACTCTGTCCCAGCCCAAATGAGGACACTGTTTAAGAACCTTATCAGAAACTTTTTAGAGGCATTAGTCGTAAAAGTAGTGTTGGGGATTTCAAGATGATGAAATACGTGTTCTCTGTTTTGAAGACAGAACCACTAAGGTAACTCAGTACAAACATTAAGTTTTGAGTTGGTTTTAGACACTGCTTTGGTACCAATCGCCTCACAATGTCTGGCGCTGCCAAACCAAGCCCTCGCAGCTCGGACGGGAGGCCGAAGGCTCAGGCAGGAGGGAGTGCTCCCGGGGGTGAGCGGGACGCGGAGCTGTCCGCGGTGCTGAACGGGACCCGCGGCCCGGCACGGCCCACCCGGCACGGCCCCGGCACGGCGCTCGTGTTACCAGCGGGAGTGGGAATCTTCCTCTCCGCCTATATTTTAATTCTGCTGCTCCTGGTGAATTTCATAGGTCACTCTTTTCCCTGACACATTTATGTTCGACTGGAGGAATTCATCACACAATGCACTCCTTTGCCAACGCTCTTGGCCTGAAAAATTTCCCAGATAGATATAGTGAAAAACCCCTTGAAGACAGTGAAAACACACACATACTTATATTAATGCTAAATCTGTTTCTACTGCTTCAAGTGAAAAAAGTGCTTCTCACATACAAATAAATATAAAGTATGAAAATATTTAATTCTATGAAACAAAAATTACAAAAACCCCAAAGGAAAAGTTTCCTGAATTTTTTAATTTTTTTTTTTTTTTTTTTACTTTTTATTATATCCTGTATTTCTATTTTTATTCTATATTTCAGTTGATTCCAGAGGACAAATAATCAAGTCTTGTGACTAAAAATCCCTGTCATATCCTTCATTATTCTTCATCATTCTTCATCATAATATAGCCTAACCCACAAAACTGGGCACTGTGTGTGCCAACAGGCATGCCAGGTATATGCAGGAAAAAGTGATTTTTGTTATAGACACATGGGTACTAATTTGCAATTAGGTCATACTAAAGAGCATTTTTATAACCTAAAAAATCCTCTACAAACCATTTGAGTAATTTCACACAAGCACAAACCAGACCCTCACATTAAAACAAAGCGGCTTGCTTGTTGCTTAGTAGTTACTCCTGCTTACCTTTTTCTTAAAATACAGTCTTGTGGCATCCTTAATTTCACTAGAGTGGGCCTATGGCTTTTCAGGATGTATTTGACTTTCAGTGCAGCTCTGTCAATGAACTGGCAAAGCAAACTGAGTGGACAAAGAAATATTTAGGATATTAATATTCCCCCTTCCCACCTCCAGGTAGTCAGCTGTTCAGTAAGAAGTTTTAAGGGTTTTCCAGAAATTTCCCTCTTGAAAAGGAAAAGCCTGTGACTGCTGAGATATAAACTTCTGACCACATTTGTGTAGTAATACTCTTCATTAAAAAGACTGTTTCAATTCAGCTACCGTACCAGATTCTTGTAACAAATACTACTAGCGATGGTTTCTGTGGAAAACATTAAATTGGCTTTAATTTTTATTAAAACCTAGTTATTTCAAACTTTCAGGATTTTTTCTGTAATCCAGAGAGGTTTTCATAGTTGTATCGGGTTTGCATGACAAGGTTTTGGTAGCATAAGGGCTACAGGGGTGCCTTTTTTGAGAAGCTTCTAGAAGCTTTCCCTGTATCTAATAGAGCCAATGCCAGCTGGCTCCAAGACAGACCTGCCACTGGCTGAGGCTGGGTCAATCAGTGATGGTAGTAATGCTTCTGGGATAAGATATTTAAGAAGGAAAAAAAATGTTATTATACAAAAGTACTTGCAGGCACAGAAGAGAGAAGTGAGAATACATGAGAGAAATAAATACACAGACACCAAGATCAGTGCAGAAGGAGGGGCTGGAGGTGCTCTGGACCAGAGATTCCCTAGTAGCCCATGGTGAAGACCACAGTGAGGTAGGCTGTTCCCCTGGAGGTCAAATATGTGGGAGATATCTGGGGGAGCAAATATCCACCTGCAGCCCCTGGAAGACTCCACACTGGAGCAGGTGGATGCCCTAAAGAAGGGTGGGACCCAGTAGGAAGCCCACACTGGAGCAGGCTCCTGGCAGGACTTGTGGTCCTGTGGAGACAGGAGCCCCTGCTGGAGCAGGTTTACTGGTGGGACCTGTGAACCCCTGGTGGACCCATGTTGGAGCAGCCTGTTCCTGAAGGACTGCACCCCATGGGAAGGTACCCACTCTGGAGCAGTTTGTGAAGAACTGAAGTCCATGGAAAGGACTCACCTTGGAGAAGTTCATGGAGGATTGTCTCCTGTGGGAGGGACCCAATGCTGGAGCAGGGGAAGGACACCTCTCCCTGAGGAGGAAGCAGTGGCAGAAACAACATGTGCTGAACTGACCAGAACCCCCATTCCTGTCTCCACGCACTGCTGCAAAGAAGGAGGTAGAGAACTGGGAATAAAGTTAAGCCCAAGAAGGAGGGAGGGGTAGGGGAAGGTGTTTTTTAAGATTTGGATTACTTCCATTGTCCTATTCCCATGTTGACTAGTAATTAATTAAATTAATTTTCCAAGTCGAGTCTGTTTTGCATAGTAATCAGTGAGTGATCTTTCCCCATCCTTACCTCAACTAATGAGCCTTCATCATATTTTCTCTCCCCTCTACAGTTCAGGAGGGGGAGTGATTGAGTGGATTTGGTGAGCATCTGGCATCCAGCCAGGATCAAACCACCACAATAACTTATACCTTTAAATGTTTTAGAAGTGGAAAAGCCTCTTGCTGAGCTATCTTTTAATCTTTTCTAATTGGAAAGAACCATGATTTGTTCTTTAAGCATACCCACAGATTGCAGGATGAACAAACAGGTGAGATTAAACTTCTTGGAACAGTCCGTCTGTATTTATAATGAAACATATCCTGCTCTTCTTTACACTATTATGAGCCAAGAATAAATTTATGAAATTAAATGTAGCATCACTGTAAATATAGGCAAATGTGTCCCAGTGTTCTAAGGGTTTATAAATGACAAGCCAAAAATAACAATTATACTTACTTGAAGTGGTTTCGCTGGAGTAATTCTCTTTACATCAAACCTTCATACTGAAGTTCCCATAGTCAGCTCACAGGGAACTAAGAGGAACGTGTTTGTTAGAGTGACCATTACCTGTAATCATCCCAAAAATGGCAGCAAAACTTTTTCTTTTGTTATGACATTTTTGTGTGTATTTTCTGATAAAATGACAGTTGTGGAAGATAAATCCTTTATGTATGAACAGGAAAAACACAAGCAGAAACCTGAGAGTATCTCAGATGCTACAGGAGCTTTGAGGGAGCACACATCAAACTAACAACCTGCAGCCAGTGATGCTATACCTGGTTGTACCTTTCAGCACACATTTTTCATGATGGAATAGTATACCTGGGACTGTTTCTCTTTCTCCATTCTATTCTATTCCCTGGGTATGCTGGCTCCCAGACCAACAGTAAGAATGTGAGGGAAAAAAGTAGTGGCAACAGGCTGAGAGAGAAGTGGGAAGAAAAGGCCTTTCTCTTCTCCTTTCACGAAGAAGAGAAGCTGCCTGCAGCATGAGATAGTGCAAATGTGGGAGAAAAATGTTTTTTCTCCCAGGTTTTTCTCCCTCTGGTATCATCTTCACCTCCTGGGTAGCTCTCACTTCCCATAGTACTTCCCTACCTTTCCTTATAGAGTAATACTACACTCAATATACCAGCAGACCACTGTGAGTCATTTTGGTAGCAGGGATGCTATGCACACTCCTTATTCCCCCCTGGCCTTATCCTTTGTGTCTTTTCTTACTGTCATGGCTGCCATAATCTTATGATCTCAAACACTTGCAACCCCTTTTCCAAGGGGGAAGTCGTATCTGGCTGTGCCTGAGTGTGTTTTCTTCACCTCTAGCTCCCTCTCTTCTGTTTATGAGGGAGCTGAATAGTCGGAGGTACTTTGCGCAGACATGTGACTTGGAAATACAATTTTAATTCCAGCCACGAGGGGACCTTCATAGCTTATTGTCTCTTTCCTGCAGGTTCATCTGATCCATGCACTTAGATCTGTAAAACCATGCTTACATCCACAGATATCCTACATCTCCCTCCTAGCTGAGGATCTGTTTGATCCCCTGTTAAGTCAACTGTCATATCTCGGAACCTGCACCCAACTTTATTCCACTGCATAAACACAGGAGCTTCTTTCCTGTGTTTCCCCAGCAGCTTTGGATTCCCCTTTCAGGTCAACAACTTTCCAAAGCCTCTGGGTTCCTTGGGGGCAATAATATGGGATACTGAGCTGACAGCAGGGCTGGGGACTGCAAAAAGTGATTTCTGCCTGTGCTGATCCATAGATTATGGACCAAAGGTCCAGGGTGAGCAACAGCTGAAGCATTCTTTGTGCCACTGCACACCTTAATAATCCAGCTACAGTGTGATTTTTAAAATTGTTGTCTGAGTTACAGTTATGCTGCTTCTTAGGTAAAAAAGGATTCCTCTCTTTAGTTATTTATTTTAATATGGCTTTCATGTAGGTAGCAGGTGTCCAGAGTTTATATCAAAAAGACCCCATGTCTTGCATAGAGAAAGTTGGTAAATAGGCTACAAAAATTAACCTGAAAAATAAGGAGCTTCAATTTATCGCAGCAACTGTTTTCATGTCACATAACCTGGCCTTGGAGTCTCATTCTCCTCCTGCACGCAGCAGCTGTCTACTTGCATAATTTGATCTGCTTGTGTTTGTATGACTAAAAGAGGATGTGACTGTAACATTAACTGACTTGCTCACTTAGCCTAATGAACAGCAAAGAGAGACCAATTAAAACACGCAGCCGGGGCCCCCAGCCCGGGGAGGTGGTGGCAAGACACTGAAGCTGCCCGTTGTCACCGCCGCGGTTACTCTGCCAGCTGCACTGGGCTGGCCAGCTGGCCACCCTATCACCTGCTCTGCTACCCCCTCTTTTGTGCAGAGAAGCATCATCCCTCCGCAGAGCTGCTCCTGACACTACTCCTGAGAGGCAGACAGCCCATCCATCCCTTTCCCCCTGGACTTCCTGTGCTCTTCATCTCAGCCACAGGGGGGAACCTCCGCCTCAGGCATGAACGGCCCGTTGGTGAGCTCAGATCTTTCCTTAGGCACGACCAGCACACAGGCCATGTGCTTTTCCCGTTCAGGAGAAAAAGGAACTTTCTGTCTAAAAATGTACCCAACTTTTTTTCTCCCCAGTTATATCCTGAAAGAGATATAATAACTACTTATAAAAGCTATGTCGCTTGTATGTCTTGCATTCAAAAGAGACGTGATTCACAACTCTCAAGTACTTTTCAGGTGTTTTAAGTTCTGCTCAGGTTAGAATTAAAGAATGTAGCATTTCTCAGATATCATCCTCTAGGGTCTCTGAGAAATCTCATGTGGGCAGCGAAGTATTTTGTGCTATACAGGCCAAGCTAAACCCAAGGCTCCCCTCTAGATCATATTTAAAATGTTGTCTTCATGAAATCTTTCAAATCTGTTTAGAAATGTCCATCGCATCTTTGCCTCTGTATTGTCAAGGCTTAGACACGCTATGGGAATGCAAACTGAAAGGAAGTAAAAATAAGCAGTATGTTAATGATACCAATGTTTAGAAAGGGATTTCATGGGAATGAAATACTCTTATATTTGCCAATATAAATAAAGGCAGAAAGCTCTTTTTGTAGCAGGAGTGTGTGAAATGTGAAACCCCGGCAGTGCAAAGCAATACCGATATGAATCAGAATGACTGCGATAAGCAAAACACTACCCCTGGAGGTGGGAACGTGATCTGGCGGTTACAGTAGCAGAGAGCAAAATTGAAGCTCCCCGTTTCTGTCCCGACAAACTATATGTCTGTAGATCATTCACGTACTGTCTGTCAGTTTACGCATCTGTAAAACAGAGACGTATTTATCTGTATCTCTTGCCAAGCATCACTAATGAGCGCCGATAGCCCTGTCTTGACAGGAATGCGGGATTTCACAAATGGAAAGTACAAGTCATTAGCACTTTGCCAGAACACAGAGCACCATTCCTTTTGTGAAAACAGCTGTACAGGCAAATGTGGTGATACTGACAGAAGAATCTCTTTATTCTCCTGGCAGTGCTGAAAGACTTGGAATTAAATCTTACACAAACTTCAGATCCCTAGCTCTCTAAAGCATATATCCCATAAAAGAAGTCAATTAGACCAATCAATCTCCACTAATCAATATTATTAAAGGGTAATATTTTATTTTTATGCCTTTATTAAAAAAATGCACTGAGTATTTTTATTTCTACCTTCATTAACTGAAAGTAAAACCTTTAGAGTGATATTTTATAACTGACCTGAGTTGGTAGTTTCACAGCCGTTGCCAAGATTAAGGTTTCCTAAATAAGGCTTCCTAACCATAGACCACACACAATCCTGTCATTGCAGAATCAGCAAACAGAGCAACAGCTAATAGAGACTGGAAACCGAAATATCCTTCCACGTGCTGTAGGGCACCCCTGAAGGGTTCCTGTTTGGCCTGTGAAAGCTGACACTTAACCAGTCTGCTGTGAATAACTATATTTTTCTAGTTTGCTTGCCTACAGATGGAAGGTGCCACAGTGACATAAAATAGTCATGTGTCTAACCTGTGTGTGTGCAATCCTGGATACCCATTTAAAACTGGCCTTTATATTTTCTGCTCTGTCTATAAATTTATCACTGTGAGCCTTCTTATAAAACCACCAATTATAAAATCATGCATTTGACTAAACTGTTATTACTTCAGGTATGTATTAGGCCTAATCAGATTTCATGTTTTGAGACTGCCTTTCTGCATCATGAAATCTGAAACTAATTACAAAGTTAATAATAAAAGCAGTGACTATATTCTCTCAGAAGGAACTTAAACCCATTACAGTTTTACATGAAAGAATACTCTCCTACAGGTGCTTTGGTTTTCTTTCTGCCTATTGGAGAAAAGCTACACTGTCAGCCATTCACCTCTGCACTTTACTGATACTGTTTTCACATAGTTTGGTGGCGTTGTCACCCCTGCCTCATCTACCACATAAACCTTGGGAGAACTCCCACAACTGCTTGTACACAAAGAACTAAATCCACCACAAGACTTGGCCATTTAAACTGGAAATTCAGACTGCCCAAATTCCTGCTTAGGCACCACCAAATTCTAGAAAAGCATCTGAAGATGCCTGAATTATTATTTATTAAGTTTCCCAGCTGTCTTCCTGTCTGCTCCCAAACATTCAAAGGTTGTGGGCCCTTTGAAAGGCACAGCAGTCACCTCAGGAGAAGGCATGTTATCTTGAAACAGGCTTTTTCAAAGGTTGCCTGTAAGATCGGGCAGTAATATAGTCAACTGCAGCTGAACAATCTGAACAAATCACAGGACAGGTTAACAATTTTATAGCATCACGGGACCGAGGAGTCCCAGCCGCGGCCCTGGGCTGAGCCTTTTATGTGTGGAGCGAGCACAGCCCCTTCTTCGAGGAACTCACAGCCCAAGTATCAGGCAAGAGACAGCAGATGGTGAGAGACAGATGGGAGAGTACAAGGAAACAATGAGATAAATGAGCAAAAACTCAGTTGAAGACTTCAGCATTTGGTTCCAAAATTATTTAATTTTACTAATCATTTCAGCTGATGTAACCCTACGTTAAGAACGCCTTTCCTGTTCCAAAGGTCTTAATAGCTACAATTACAACACATGGCTCAGCCCAGCACGGGTTACATTTTAGATAAAGAGTGGGAGTTAAGGAGGCAAGAAGTACCAAGGCGGGAGGGTGTCAAATGCTGAAATTAATTCGTAAAGGGGGCTGGGGTATCTCGGCAACATGCAGCTTAAGGCAACCTGATTAAGCACAGCTCAGTAGGTAACGCGCTGACTGACGGAAAATTCAGGCTTTAAGGGAGGCCGGCGCTGGCCCGCAGCCCCTGTCACACGCGGGCGAGCCTGTTCGCAGCCAGCCGGGCATGGCACACGCGAGACGCGCAGCCCCACCAGCGCGGCCGGCGGAGCCCCCGCGCTCCAGAGGCTCAGTCCTCACGGCGGGGTCACTCACGCACAGCGATCTAGTCCCCGCGGGCTGGTGACAGCCCAGTCGCCCCCCCGCCCCCGCGGGGAGCGCTAAGCCACCCCCAGGATGTCGCGGTCTCGGACGGCAGCCCTGGAGGCCAGGGCGTGCACCGAGGGCTGGTAGGGCGCACCGAGGGGGGGGATCACACGCGGACCCTGAGAGGGCCGAAATCCCGACAGAGCGGCAAAGGCCACCTCGCCCCGTACCCACAGCTGGGAGGGGGCTGGGGCGGGTCGCACCGCCCCTCCGGCCCGCGGGCGGCCGGGGCGCGCCGCCCTGCGCAGCCGCCGTGCCCGGGGAGCCGCTGCCCGGCGAGGGGCGGCGGGCGGGAGGCGGCGCCGATCGGAGGTAAGGCGGGGGCACCCTACCGGGACATCCCACCGGGACACCCCGAGGCCGCTCCCCGGCGACCGCCTCAGGGAAAGCGAAACCAAAAGGAGGGTGGCGGCGGTGGCAGCGGGAAGGGGCGGGCAAGGGGCTCCCCGCGGCGCGACTCGACTCGCTCCTCCCCTCGGCGCCGAGGCGGAGCGGGCGGTGGCGGCGGGCGGGCTCAGCGCGCCCCCATGGCCCTGGTGCTGGGTCAGCGGGCACAGTAGCCGCCTCCGGCTATTCCCGCGGGTGACTCAGAGGTACTCAGGGAAGGCAGGTTGGAGATGCGCCTCGCCTCCGGGCTTCGGGCTGCGGCCGGAGACTGAGCCACAAAGAAGTTTTCCCGGCGGCGGCGGTGAGGCGCTCCCCTATGCACCCCTCCGGCCGCCGATCCTGGAGCGCTGCTCGGCAGGCGCCCGGCGCCGACCCCGCCATGGAGCCCCGCGCGGGGCTGCACAGCAGCCCGGAGCTCAGCCGGGCCAAGCGGCTGAGCGTGGGGGAGCTCTGCTCCCTCTTCGAGGCTCGCTGCGCCGCCGTCGCTGCCGCCGCCGCCCGCCAGCTGCCCGACCCGGCGAAGAGGGGCTGCCGACGCCCCAACGGGGTGCTGCCGCCCGTCATCCCCCGGCTCACCGTCACCGCCGAGGACAGCGAGGAGACGCAGGGCAGCCCCCAGGCGCGGCCGCCGAAGCCGGAGGGCAGCTGGCTGAGGACGGGCAGCTCGCTGCACCTGCAGTCCCGCAGACTGTCCAACTCCTCGCTCTCCTCCACCGGCTCCTCGTCCGTCCTGGAGGACTCGGAGGACGACGTGCTGAGCGACACGGAGTGCAGGAGCCAGGGTATCGTGCACTTGGAGCACGGCGAGGACACCAGCCAGGTAGGGAGGAGCGAGGGGGAGCGGTTCGCGCCTGACGGGGCTGCTCGGCGTCTCACGGACGCCTCGGGGCCACCAGGCGCTCCCGCTTGGAATGAAGTTTCCGTGACCCAACTCCACGCAAAGTCTGGGAAACTCCTGTCCGGGGGCCGGCAGCGGTGCGCTGCCGTACGCAAGCTGTTGCGCCTGTTGGAAAAGCGCTGCTGCACGTTGGCTCTTCTAAAACCCGGCCAGGTGTGCGCTGTGGAATTGTGCTTGGTGTCCCAAGAATACGGGGAGATGGTTTTTGATCATAAGTGAGTTGTTCTTTCTTTTCTTTTTTTCCTCCAGTCTCCTGTGTCAGATGTTAAAAATAAAATTTTTCCAGGCACTTACCAGCAGGTATTTTTTTATCTCTTTCAATCCTGGAGTCTGTGGTTGTCAATTTTTGAGCTGCTTCTTGCTGCGAGCATGACAGGAGATGGGGAGGAGCTTGGAATGGATAGAATGCATGCTTTTGTCCGTTCTGGCAGCAACACATTCTTCTCAGTAAATCCCCTCTGTAATTTGGCAGCTTTTATCCATGAAGTGCACTTTTAAAGGCACATAGTTAGTTGCTTTTTCATGGTCTTTAATGTGTATTTGTCTGACTCCTTAGTGTGCTTCTGAGTCTTTTGTACCTGAAATATGCAGCTTTAGTGAATTTCCCCTCCTACTTTTATTGACACCACAACTTAAATTGTCGTTCTGCTGCCAGCTCATGGGTGATGAATTGTTTTCAAGCAGAACATATACTTTAATAAAAAACGTATAAAGAAGAAGTAATGCAACTTGTAGGTGATACCTCCAGCTGGACTTTTCTCATGGTAATTGTGGATTTACTACTTTAGAGGACGCACAGTACAGGAGCTAAAATGCTGTGCACAGTATTGGTTTTGTTTGCGTCAACTTATGGCCTGTTTTTGGAAGAGGAAAAAAATAAAAAAGGTTTTGTACTTTGTCGTGTTGAATATCAAGAAACCTGTAATAATAATATTTAATTTGTACCTTTCATTCTGAGATAGAATCTGATTTGTAGGCGAAAAAATTACTGTAGTTTTGCTTTCTTTTCTAAAATACATGCTATGCTAGTGGGGATTTTGTGAAAGTAGCAGGAGAATAGAAATTAAAGATAAAAAAGGGCCATATCCCTGCTATTGCAGTGGCTGTATGCGTGGTTAGTGGGTAACAAGAATTAAGTGATGACACTTAAGCAATACGGGGGAACTCCAAAATGGCATTGTGGCATCTGGTTAACTTGTTTTTGAATATAGATTGAAGCAAAACTGATTCATCATACAAGAAGTCGTGTTACCTCTAAGGGTTTCCTTATCTCTGGAGTCATTGGTATTGTATGCAATATTGAGTCCTAAATGATTAGAAGTATATCCTTCCCTGTAGCCTGACATGTGTGTGCCTAATACAGCATAAATGGGTGTGAGTGGAACTACTTTCTTCTAAGAAATCTTTGAAGTCAGCTTTTAAAAGGCTTCAGTCACCTTTTAATTACAAGAAATAAACTATTAAAAGAAGCAGATCTTTAACAATTATTTATAGACTAATTAAAAATATCTCTATTATAAATGTTTTAACTCTGAAAGATTGTCCTGTTCATTAAGGTGCCTGGGAAATTGGGAACTTTGATAGTATTAGGATAATTCAGTTTTTGAAAACATTTTTTGCAGTTTCCCAAGTTTAGCGCAGCTGCAGAATTGTTTAGTGTCTCCTTCTTAAAGTAAGTATTCGCTCAACTGGTAAAATACTTGATGTTTTAAAAGGCTTTTAAAAGGCATTTTTCCATACCTGCAGTGTAAGGAAAGATGGGGCAAACTGCCCACCGTGATCCTGCATTCTGACTGATGTTCTTTATTTCATTATCCCTTCTGTGTCAAGTTGTCAAACCAGAGCAGGGACTGGTACCTTGGACTCTAAACCAGCAGAACTTCATAGCACTGCCTAGTAAATTACATGGGCCAAACATTTTGTCTTCTCAGTGAGAGCTCACATAGTTCATCCCTCCCTTCCTTTCTGCAATACCCTCAAATCCCAGGAATCTGCTCTTTCCCATGTGGTCAGATGCACTGCCCTTCATCTCAAATGGCCCACTGTTAGTTCACCAATACCCGGAGGCATCCAGGAAAGTCTTGTTCTTGTGTTTGATGTCTTCTGGTACTGGACAGTGCTGTGACACTATTAATTCTTGCACTCAGCTATCTAGACTTCACAGAAACTGTTTCTTTAGTGAAGTAGGGAGTTCATACCGTGCCAAAGTAGGAGCCTGTGCTTTGAATCTCTGAGGGTTCAACTTTACAGGATATCTCCTTTCTACTCTTAAGTCTTGATGCAGGATGAATAAGTGTGTTTTAGAATGGAAGGCTTTGGGTTCAAGGCTGGCACATACATGTGAAAATAACTACAAATTTTGGGATAACCCAAGGAATGATTTTATATTTTGAATATTTTATATAGAGGCATTTTGGCATATTTTGTTCACATTTGTTCATTTTAGTGTATACTAATAGGTGAAGGCTTGTTCTCAGAGTGGAACACAGAGGATAGAGACTTTTCTGAAGGAAACTGAAATCAGAGCTGCACCAGACTTACTGTGTTGACATTTTAAAATTTCCCTTGTATTGGGGAATTTCCTTAGATTTTTCTTTGGAAAGGTTAGAAATTAATTTGGAGCCTGGCACCTATGATTAAGCTCAGACCAGTGCTCAAAGAACTGCTGGGTTGTCAGGGCTCCCCAGTGCCTAGCAGGGACCTTGGAAACTTGCCCAGGACTTCCTTCAACTGTGGGAGTAGAAGTTCTGATAATGTTCCTGTTATCAGGGCTTCAAGGCTTCCATCTGCAGATCCAGGAACGTAAGCTGAAGAAGGTCCTCCCAGGCCTCTCTATTCTGCTGACCTGGAGATCAAGACCCATCTGAGTCTTTGAAATACTGAGGGCTCTTCAGGCAACCTGTGCAGGACCGTGTGAGAGATGGGAAGCTCTGGAGCCCCTCTTCTGTGTCCAGGGCTTGCTGCCCTGCAGTTCTCAGGCCTTAAATCCCAGGCTGGTATGCCTGGGAGTGCTGTCCCTAACTGTATGCCTTGAAGGACAGTTTTCCTTGGCAGCTCACTTAGTAAACAGCTCTCCAAGAGGATGAGTGATTCAGTTAAATGTTTCACAGAGCATTCTGGGTTGGATGGGTTGACACATAATGACAATGTTAATTTTTTGTTTCTTATTGAGCACAGTATGTGGGCATGTCCCTGGAGTCTTAGGGCCTGTGTTGGGGGGCGTGAATACCTTGGGACCAATGGCTGACAAAGACAGTGCAGTCCCAGCGTGGCTCCGCTGGAACAAAATGACGTTTTCATCTGGGCAGGCCCACCTTTGAGAGAAGCTCAGTGGGTGGTGTTCCAGTTTCTCTGCATACATTATGCATGTCATTTTGCAGAAATTTACAGAGACTTTGGAATCTGGGCTCTCCTGGGTTTCCTGAAGGAAGACCCTTCCAACAGTGAAGAGTTGGAAGTGTGAGAGAAGCCTATTCTGTTGTCCTGTTCCTTCAACTTGTGGTTCAGTGAAAACCAGCTGTGCCAAAGAGGTGCTAATGGAATTAGCATAACGCCATAGTTGAACCTTCGTCAATCTTGGCAATTAAGTTAATGAAAAATATTGGTTATTTTTTATATAGCCAATTGACAGAATAGATTTTACCCTACGGCAACAGCTAACATTCCTGCCTTCTCTTGCATTTAAATGGGAATCATACTTTTGTACCCATCCTTCATGCCATCTGGGAGGTGTATACACACAGTTGAATCTTGCAGTGAAAACACCAGTGGTGCATTTATAGTAATGGAGAGAGTACAAGAGCTATATATTTTTGTCTTCATTCTGCGAATGAGCAATTTTAAGAAATATGAAGTCTGGTTAGCACCTTCTTCATTGGGACAGAGACTCTAAAAAGTGGTTTTCATGAAAAATAAACACCATGATAATGTACAGCAGCCTCTTGTCCTCTTTATAGGAGAGTGTTATTTACTAGGTAGAAACATGCCAAATAAATCTACTCATTTTCATAACTGTGACCTGTCATTCCAAATTCCTAGAACTGTAACCATGAGAACAGCTGACAGTTTGCTAGAGAAAAAACAGTTCTGTTCTTGCCTGCAGTGATACCAGTCCAGAAACTTTGGGGGATAGCCATTAGTGAAGCATATTTGGTTTCACTGATCTTCTTGCCATTATTTTTCATAGCACCAAATACCTTAGAAAGGACAAGTGCATAGAGAGGCACACACACTTAATAACTAACTAACTAAATTAATATATACAGTCTGAAAGTTTCAACTACTTTGGCTCAGGGGTGGGTTACATAAGCTAATGCAGTAGAATAAAATTGTTATTTTTAAAGGAAGAATAGGAATGAAGAGATGACATAAGTAAGACTGTTAATGGGGTTTTAGCCTACTTTCAAAAGGAAAGAAAGCTTGTGTAATCACTCTATCAATTCCATTTTAACAATTTCAGTAGGCTTCAGCCAAATTTGGCAGTGGCATAGACATCTTAAAGTTTCTTCAAGAACTCTTTGAAGTTCCACAAAGATCAGACTCTGGGTGGAAGAGAGGAAACCAAAATAAGTGCATACTTTTTCTCCTCTGGGGGAGAAGGTGTAAGAGGAGTTAAGCAGTTGTCTTCTGTTTTGCTTATTGACTAGCAAATTGGTATGTGCATACTGGCTAGTCCAGAGGTGCTTACATGCTTGATCCAGCTGCAGCAGGTAGTGTCTCCATGTACTGAGGGTAATTAGGAGAAAGTATGGAAGGGAGTATGCAGTGATGTGGGCTGGTGAGGTTAGGGAATATGAATGCACTAGTTAAGAGACAGGGGAGAAAGGTGACGAAATTCCCAGAAGGTGTGGAAATGTGGAGACATTGGTGGGCTTTCAAAAAAAAATTATAGATGACAGTGACAAACTGTAGATACTCTGATAAGGGTGCAGGACAGAAGATACCAGTCAACCAGAAACCAGGCTTCATTAGTTTGCTGCTCATGAAACAGCTACTTTTAAGGGAGTACCTTTCATGCTTCTAAAAGAATCGAGATTTATAATGACAGTCCCATAGACTGAAATATTCCTATTATATACTGGACAAATATGAGGTGAACTGCAGAAAAGTTCCACATTTGCACGTTGCACAGTTATTGGAACAAATTCTGAATTGAGAGCCACCTCTCAGCTTGAGGATGGATTCCTTGCCACCATATGCTTGAGTGGTGGAGTATATCAAAACATCAGCAGTATCAACTCTAATGGTGACTGTTTATTAGTAATGTGGATTCTTGTCTATAAGGAAATGAGTTGGCTCTTACCAAATCAGTTGAGAGAGAGGCAATTAAATGTCTTATCAGTCAAGAGTTTCTGATCATGGATATATCTGGGATGGTGACTTAAAGGTTACAAGATTCTCATCTTTTGAATCAATTGCACTCGGATAGATTTCATTTGTCAGATGTTAAAGGACATCTGGTTTGGGCATACAGTTTAAAATTGAAAGATAATTTTTTTCCTATGACCTGTTGGATTAGGTATGTTATAGAAGTTTCTCTGTTTGCACACTTCTACAGTTATACTTCCTTATACTTATTACAGCTAGAAAGAGAAGAAAAAAATAACAGCAACTCCTCATCATTGGATGATGCATATTTAAAGAGGTCACAGCATATTTTTCTCAAGCTATCATTGACTGAGCAGATTTATTTCTGAAAACCTGTGTCAGTCTCAAAAGGAATAAGAGTAGTGGCTGGAGCAATAGCTTTGAAATTTTGCATGTATGTATACTTTTGGGTTCTGACACTTATTACCCTGTCAGACTGGTTTGATTAGGGTGAACAGTTTTTTTTAATTGATTAATTTAATTGGTTAATTTAACTACCACATTTAATTAATGTAGTAGCTAACATTCAAAAATAACCTTGTCACATTTAAAGCTTATAAATGGAATGTGTTTAACTGAATCAGCTTGATTAAATGCTCACAATGTGATGGAATTAAATATAGTTAGTATTTCTCAAAGCTGAGAATTCCTGCTGTGTTTACATTGTAGATAGTTGTTTGTGATTGTGATAGTTGTTTGTTTAACTGTGACTGCAAGAAGAACTAAAGATCATGATACAACATTTTGTGGTGATTATCTATAAAATAAGATGGCAGAAAAGGTAATACTAACCTTATACATCTTGGAAGGAAAAAGTGATCCTATGTGCAGCAGCAAAGTCACTGTCTGTCTCTCTTCTACCTTCTCTGTCAGTGTAGTTTTTACAGAGAAAAGGGTCTGAGGCAGAGAAAATTGCCTTGTGAGTCCATGTTAATTTAGATCTTGATAGCGTAGGTTTAAATTGCATTTATAAGTGCTCATTTCAACCTTCTCTACCAAAAGAGCTTCCTCTGAAGGGCTCACAAGTTGGGCAAGATGGCATTGTTTGTCCATAACATAGCATACCTGGGGAAAAATATAATTGCAAAAGGGGGGGGTGAGGTGAGTAGGTATTAGTCTCCATCAGCTCTTTCTGAACAAAAGCATAGGGAAGAGGAAGAGTCTACCTGTCCATCCAATGTCAGACTTGCAAATACACTGGTATATTGTTTCCTGTTTCTCTTGGGATAACACATAACCATTTGAGTGGATTTTTGTGTTGATAATTGCTAAGCTTCTCGCAAGGGATGAAATTTTATTTTACATTCCAAAATACGGAGGTATGAGACTGATACTGTAGAAACCTACCCTGAACTCATCAGGCCTGGCTGTTATTGCTTGTTACCAAATTTTCTGTTCCTTGGCAAGATGGGGATGAAGTTAGCCAAAGACCAATTGACATATCATTTGAAGCAGTTATCATAGACTTGACATGATCCAGATTTAGGGCTTGGGACAGAATCTCCAAGCCAGTTGGTGACTATAGCAAGCATGACACAGATGCTGCTTTGTGGGAGCTTGGCAATAACCCAGAATCCAGGAACACTCCATATCTGCTGGCTGAGATATTCAAATAAGATGGTGCAGTGAATGTAAGCTCTTTAAACTGTTTACCTCAGCCCACTGATACCACCTTCATTTTACTCACATTCAGCTTCAATCTGCCCTTCTTGTTGTCTTCTGACCTCATCTGTACTTGAGCCACATTCATAACAGAGGTGTGGTTATAGATGATAAAGAATATGTATAAATTCATGTTATGTCTGTGCATAATTGGTAATGAAATGTCTGTGATTCATCAGTCCACCAAAGGATTACCTGTTTAAGAGGAAGCTGGGATGTTGCAGAACTGTGTGAATAAGTTAGCGGGGAAAGGCACAGTTCACTTGTGATGTATCAGAGGAAATTACTGTAGTCTTCATACAACTTTCATGTGATAAGAATAATGCCACTTGATAAATTACATTGAACACTGCATAGAAAGAGAATACCATTGATGGTAGGAACTCATCATTCATTATCAATACAACTGATTCTGTCTCCTGGTCTCTGCCACATTCCAACACAGATATATCTGCCTTCACTGCTCTGAGCTGCTACAGAGAACACAGCTTTCTTTGTGTCTTAGCTCTTTTCAAGCAGCTCCAACAGTTCCTTTCAGTGATGTTCACTCTAGACAGGACATCTTTTCTGTGCTCTACTTTTTTTTGCTTCCTGTGGTGGAGTGCAGGCTTCTACTTCTCACCTTTGAGGTGCTGGTGCTCGTCAAAGTCTGTAGGTCCTGCACACGCAAGGGGTCAGTGGAGCTCAGCTGTGAGCGATGTGCTCAGCCAGCCCACTCCAGACACAGAAGGTGAGCTTGAGGAGGCTCAGCTGTGCATGATGCAGCTGTGAACTAGGTTTTCCTGTATGAGGGCTATCTCTCACTGGGTTAGCCAGCACTGGCTTACTCTGCAGCAAATGCTTTTGCAGACAGAAGGGGAGTGGTTGGGAAGGCCATTGGAAACGCAAGAGGAAGGACTAGAGGGAAGATCGAAACTTAATGGGCAAGCGGACTATATTACTTTAAAAATCAAGGAAAATACATTTTCAAAGAAAGGAGATCAGGAGAACGTGTGACAACTAAATTAAGAAATCATCAGTCAAGCGTTGAAATATATGTAAGGAAAGAACTCAAGTGCCTGCAGTGTGGGTATATTAATGTTCTACAGTCTTTAATTACAAGCAGGCATAGCACGTGATGTACGGAATTCATGACTTTCAAGTGTTTCATGTTTCTGATCAACTCAAAGGACAAGTTACAGTTCCACAGTGACTGATAACATTGCAGGACCTCTGTTTTTTCATAGGTATGCAGGAGATCACAGGAAGGGAAAGACTGATTTTCTGATTTAACACTGCTGAATGCTGATGTGGAGAAACTACTTGCCTTTCACAGTGTCCCTGGGAAAAACTAAGCAAGTTATTTACACAGACTTTCACCATGGCTCTTAACTGTATTTTTCTTATTCTCCTGTTGACTGACTTGAGAGTGTGGGTCTTACTAGCAGAAATGCTCAACATCTGTACATGCAACCAAAGTTAATGGGAGCTGTTCTACGACACTGTTCTACTGTGCTGTATGACACCAGGTGTTAGGAAAAGCAAACTGACATCTGAGATTAGGCTTTCAAAGTTAGTGGGTACTTTTCATATTAACCTATCTTTCCTTCAGTATTTTTCCTATAAGATATAAATAAATCAATTCATGTAACAAGATTGTGAAAACAGATTCACTGAAATTTGGAAAACACTCTATTACTGCAGTGGTGGCTGTCTTAAAATGTCACACACAACTCAGTAACCATGTTTACAGTAGATTTTCAGTAGGTGAAGTAAAAATGGTAAAGGCAATGAGGGCAGAATAAAAAAATGCTGGTTTTTGTAGAAATGCTGTTTATTATGTTTGTTTGCACTGGATAAATAGGAACTACAATATGTTATTATATAATTAAAGACTGTGTCATAAACTCTGCAGAAATAGGTAAACATTGCCATGAATAGGATAACTTCTGTATCAAAAACTTCAACTCTTCTGATTTCTAACTTTGGAGTACTCGGTTTTGCATTTAAGACATCTTTAAAGTTGCAATGCAAATGGAATTCTGCATCTAAATGTGTTCAGTAGTGGAAGGTGCTGACATATGGCCGTGATGTTTCATCCTCCTTCCGTTTCCAAAGCACGTGCTGCAGAGCAAACCCAGCACTGGCTGGCCTGGTTAACCTGCCCGTGCTGGAGAGGGCACTCTAATTAGAGTGCTGCACTTAAAGAGGCTCTTCAAGCCCCGTGAGAGGTGGTGGCCCTCTGGTATCAGGAAAACCTAGTTCACAGCTGCCTCATGCATGGCTGAGCCTCCTCAAGCTCACCTCCTGTCTGAAGAGTCGGATACCTGAACACATCCCTCACAGATGAGCTCCATCGATTCCTTGTGTGTGCTGTGCCCAGCAGTCTCCACAGAAGGTAATTAAATACTACTGAAAGCCTACTGCAAATTAATTTGAGGTTCTTACGATTTGCCAGATTTGGTCAGGTTGACTTCTGCTCCTCAGAAGCAAGCTGCTTCTTCAAAGCTTGCTTCTGCTTTGCAAACTCCACTCTTTCTAGATTTCTAGCTTCTTCCTCAAAATTCAGGGTTAAAAAGCTTTTCAGAGGATTCATTAGCACTTTTGTAGTGGGGTCAATAAGTCTTTTTATAGCCTTGGAAACAGCTCAAGTTTTTTTGGAGTTGTTCAATCTGAAGTAAACCAAACAATTTTTGCCAATTTTGCCCTTCTTTGAGGTGAGTGACTTTGAGCAAATAACAAGAAAATGAAATAGAAAGAATTCTTGTGCACTGATGCTTTGGTGGCTGTACAGGACATCTGGGTTTTGAGACCCTGATCTTCTGAAAGAGACAGGGCTAGAGCAGGTCTGTGTGGCCTCTTTATTCTTCTCTATTGTTGTGTGCTTATGTGATGCAGTAGAAAGGATAAAACACTGTGTGAACAGTGTTCTTGCATGCAGATTGGCTGTTATCTTCTGTGGGGTTTGAGTGGGTTGTTGGCTAAGTGCACTTGACCTGAATGTTCTAATCATTATAAGCTCTGCTTGCTGTGGGCTCCCTCCTTTGCCACCCATGTATGTTCTGTAGGAACAGCGTCGTCAACCCTACAAAGGGTCAGCTTGATCAGAGGAAAATGCAATCTGAAGAAATTTAGAGACCTTCCTGTGCTTCAGCTGTCACTTTTCCTAGTGGAAAATGCTGAGGATCAGAATTTTATGATAATTGGTTACAGTTTGTATTGTCTTGCTCTGTGGAATTCAGATAAGGAACTTTTTTGCCTTCTTTGTACTAACCTAGGAGTAAGCAGTGAAATCCCAAGGTACTCATTTCAGTACAGATCCTGCCATTCTGCTGAAAAACCTATGAAAGGATTTTAAAATGGAGACTCCTGACTTCCAGGTGCTTTTGCTTATCACTTGTTCATCACATGGCTACCAAAGGCAGTCAGTAATACAAATAATGAAGCTATATTCTAAATATGTTAGAAAGAAGTGAGTCTCTAGGGTTCTCTCTGGCCTAGTAATCTCTCTGGATCTGGGCACTAATCAGGCCCCTGTAACAGTTTCATGACTTGTTTTCCCAAAATTTATAGCAAGACCAAAGAGAATGTGTGCCTTCAGCAAAGAGACCAGGAAGGGAGGAAGTCCTGTGCTCTCTAATAGCCCAGTGCTTCTTAATCGCTATGCCAACAGTCTCCAAGTCTTTTTCCAGCAGTAGGACTGGCTGATGTCCTGAGCATGGTTTCCCATTCCAATATTTAAACTGGAGTGGCAGAAAACTCATCCTATTTTTTCTGTCCCCATTTATCAATTGGTATTTTCTGTGTTACCTGTAGAAATATGTGCCCTTCCATTGCTATAGTTTTGTATCTTGATCCTAGCCTGTCTTCTCAGTCCTGATTTTATAGGCAACAATTCTGTCTGGGACAGGCTATAGGATAAATGTAGCCAAGTCACAAATATTCTTTATACATCACATTCTTAAAGAAAAAGGGCAGACAGGGCATCAGAATCTTGGCTTGTGAAGTAACTTCTCTGCATGGCTTGTTCCCTCATGCCCAGATTAGGTTATCAAACATCTGCAAATGACATTTCAAATATCTGTTTTCTCTTTGTCTGTTGAGCTCTGGTATTGATGTCGGTCGCTCTTGGGTTCTGCTACCTATGTCCAATCTGGCAGAGAAGCTGCTGCTTGCTCCATATTTCAGGAGGCTGGTGTAGGTGGTTGTGTGAGATATGGGAGTGTGGCTTGCAGTTCTGTTGCTAGGAGCCAACAGTATGAAGTTCTTTGAAGTTTTATGGGGGTTTTTTTGGTCTCTTTTACTATGAGATAAAAATTTTGGTAGATAAATGGTCTATATAAACTACACTCTGTTTATTTTATTTTATTTTTAGGTGGGTTTGCATTTTAATAGTTAGGAGTTGATGTTTGTGCTTCTAAAAAATGTGGGATCTCCAGTATCCTGATCATAAACACATGTGTTTACCTTTAGGGCAGAGGAAACATGCTCCGTAAAACACATTCACTATTGTTCAAACACCCACAACTCTTCAGGACGACAGATGCCTTGTTTCAGTTTCAGTCTTTCGTTGAGTCACTTGTGCTTATGTAAGATGTGAATTTGATTCTTTCTTAAGACTGCATTATGGAAATTGAAATCTTAAATAATCCCTTGTCTCTGGGGCTACCTACTTCTGATACGGAGGAGGAATTCAGCTCGCCTCTCTTACGTTGTTCTGTTAACATAAATTCTCTTTTGATCCTGTAGTTTTGCTGAAGGGAGAAATCATCTTTTCTCTGGATTCCTTACATAGTTCTTAGGGCTGACTTGGGGCAGGAAGAGTTTCTCTAATGTTAGGTTTGCTCCAAAAACAAATAACTACCGTTTAACCCTCTTGTTCAGATGGTATAAAGTGAGGGTCCTCATTTCCATAGAATTTCAGGTTTCGTCATCATTGCCATGTTCCATTAATGGGCTCCCATCCTGCCTGGAACATTGGCCTCACTTGTTCTGTTCTGATGCTAACTTAAATAGGAATGTGGGTTTTTGTTTGGTTGGGGTCGTTATTTTGTCTGTTTGTTTGCATTTTGGATTTCATATGATTTTGTTTTGGTTTTATTTGGTTTTGTCATTTGTGGTTTTGGTTTTTTTATTTGTCATTTTATTTTGGGGTGTTTTTTTTTGCTTTTGAAATCCCTTCAGCGTAGTGGTTTGGAATAATCTCACAGTTACTCTGCTAAAGCTCAGAGTTATTACAGTGGTTGCTGAGGGATGTGGCTTTTTCCAAGGTAAATACCACACCCCGCTAAACAACAGTGCCTATCGCATGTTGACACTTGCATTCCATTGCAAAGGGTGGGCCGTGTTTGAATAGTGGAGTGCATGATAGGTGAAGCAGTAACTGCTTATGCTTCTTTGGAGGATAATGGAGGCGTGAGTTTGGAGGAGATGAGGAAGGAGAGATGGAGTACTGGACTTTGTCTTGTGATAGATTAGAAGAGCAGATGGCAAACCACTACCAGTGTCTGTCTGATCTGTTTTCTACATGACGTATTTTTAGACTCTAATGATCCTTTTCACTTACTACTATGTTGCTGCTTATTTGAGTACCTGACTGTCTTGTTTGAGTGCCTCTAATTTAGTTTACAGGCATTAATTACTTAAATTATTCAACAGAGTTCTGAGGTAAGGCTGTTACAGCCTGCAGTTATGGGAACTGGAGCAGAGAAAGGACATATGTCTGGACCTAGATCCCATACTGAAAAAGTAGACTTTGCTCAGATCTTTTGCAAATGGGTGTCTGACACTGTAGGATGTTAGAAGCTGAATTATTACGGTAAGAAGGAAAAAACTTATGTAAGAACATTTTAAAAATCAATACCTATTGGTAGCCTCTCTATATGTATATGGCTATATACATGCATGTGTACAATAATTTAAAAATACATTATTTGTGGACAAGTGTTGGTTTACCTGACTTAATTTTCTAAATTAATGTTTTAATACCTTTTAGGAAAGGTAAATAAAGCACAGAAAGAGGTCACGTAACTTTCTTCACAGTCCTGCAGGACATAAGTAATCATAAGACACTGATGATGAACCATCTTGGGGCTTATGACAAGGACTCCTTTGAAAGTATTGCGACTCATTGACACTGGGAGCAGCCCAGTTCTGTCTTGGTGGCAGGTCTCTCCTGTGTCTGAGTTAGACCATAACTTTACAGGCATTTGTCAAGCTTGTTTTAAAACTCACTGATACCCCAGAAACTCCTTTTCTCATATCTCACCTGAATATTTTGGGTTTGTTGTGCATTAAAGCCATTTGTTCTTGTCATTCCCAGTGATCACGGAGAACAATTGACTACTCTTATAGTTATGAAACCTTGTTGTGTATTAGAAAACAGCTGCCATGCTTGGTCCTCTCAGGATAAACAAACACAATTATTTTGGCCTCAGCAATATGATGGTTGTTATTCATCCCTGAATTTTCCTGCAGTTTGTCAAAACTTTCTTGGAATAGCAAATAAAAGGGAGCACAATCATCACAGATTGTAGGTATTTACAGCAACTTTAATTCTATCCTTGTGCTTCCTGTCATTTCCTATAGAAAAAAAATTAATTATAGCACAATAGTCTCCCACTATTACGATGTTGTATTTCTTTCAGGCAGAATCTCAGTGGAGATATATGGGATATGGCTTCTGGGGCCCTTACACAAGGACATGTTCAAAGCACAGTAAGCTTTCAACATGTGTCCACTAGCCCAAGCTGCTAGAGATAGGAAGAGAGGAGTCTGATGGTAGTGTTTCCTGGTGAGTAGGAAAGTGTAAATAAAGGATATGCATCAAAATTTTCTTTATTTCTCTTTATCTGTTCGAAGTGGAGATTGTCTTGTGGCCACTGAATCACTGGGGTGTTGAACTGGTGGTGAGCCTAGCCCCAAACTGCTGGGCAGGCAGGACAGAGCTGTATCTCTAGGTAACTGCGTGCACCACCATAGCAAGTGAGATGGAGTACATGCTTCATCTTCCCAAGTTCACTCAGGGGAGATTAGCTTCTTGAAGTTATTTCCTGGGTTGTTGCCAGACAGTTTCTCTTGATGTTATGCAGAAATTACACCTGATTTAAATGAACTGGCGCTTGCAGTACATTTGGATTTGAGGTCATGCACGGTTCACAAATGACACGTTTGTACCTTAAAAAATTACATTTATGTTTTAGGCTAAACCAGTGTATTGGTCTATGTATAGATAGGAGTGGATCTGTTTGGGTTTTAAGTATGCCCAAATATTCATCCTGTTTGGAACTGATAATTCTGTTTCCTACCTGATAGGATGTTAGGTTTATTTTATCATCTAAGGTGTTGTCTTTCTAGATGTCCCTTTCTCACAACTGATGATGTCAGTCAGAGACCCATGACAGGTGGAGGAGAAGTGGAGGATGGGCAGAGAATTATCAAATTGCTAAACTGTTTCCAAAGATTTAAACTGCAGTTGTTTTGGAGGTTAAGAAAGATTTCTTTCCTGCTTTCACACCATCTGCTAAAGTGAAGTTTGATTTACCACAGACTTTTTCTGGGTGATGGACAGCCTGAACAAATCTCAGATGTCTGGGCTTTGAAAGTGAGTCAACTTTCCTATAGTGAGGAACATTCCATTTACTTCTTGGATAATAAAATTTCAGTTTCCAGCAAGACTGATGTTCTAGCAAAACCCTGGTACAGGCAGAATGTCTTTGGTTCAATTTTCCTGTGTCCAGTGGGGATAGGTGGTAGAGCTCCATCCTGTTAGAGAACCAGTGTCTTTCAGAGCAGAGCACAAGCTGTGAAAGTAGAGATAATGGCCATGTGTAATGCCTGCTATGAAAGATAGACAGTTCAGTATCCCTTAGAACAGAAAATGTTTATAATATTAAAATAAAATCTTTCAGTCAACATATCTGTGAGATAAGGAAACCCTTATGACAGTGCAACTTTAAAGCCATCTATACTTGACTATTTTGTCTTTTGGCCTGGGAATAATGTAGAGGTTGTAGATATTTCAATTTGTTATAACCAGAAACAAGATGCCAACATCGATTCCTGTAGAACAGTCAGCAGACTGTGGCTCTTGATGCTGTTTCCAGGAAGGCAAGCAATGCTTTTGCGTCTTTGTCGTTCATTTTCCTCTGATTTGGAGAGGAATTTGCTCCTGGAGTTACAAATAGAATCCAGCTGTGGAGTGGGACATGGGATTTTGTGCTTCTAGTAATTTAGTGCAATACCAGCCATCCATTTCTCTTAACCTTCACTTTTTCCTTTTGCCCAGACATAATGAACACTCAGCAAGCTTACCAAGTATCCTAAAGGATAGCAAAGCCAAATAATACGTGCATTTCACTGCATGGTAGGGCATGACAGAGGAGAAAACACAGGAACCTGAGGCTTCTGACTTGCAGTGTTGTTTCTGGTTATTGCATTAAATGTTTCTTATGATTCTGAAGATTTAGCCCTGCCCATCATGAGTGCAGAATAAACAGGAAATGGAAACCCTGCAGTCAGAGGATACACCTGCCAAACGCTGGTTGAGCAGCTGTGGCCCTCACCCACGGCTGAGTGCAAAGCCAGAAGCATCAAGGGCTAAGTACAGGCTGAGCACTGTTTCTCCTCAAAGGTTTGGAGGCTGAATGGTGAAAGAGAGGGAGGGAGAGAAGAAGGTGTAGTCACAGTTTGCCTGGCAGTCTGATGAGAGGTGTTGATCAGGAAGCTGCTTGCGTAGCGTGCAAACTGCCATTCTTTAGGAGCACGTGTTCTCCCTTGCTGTTATCAGTCTTACAGCTCCAGCTGGCACTTGCACAGCACAGGAAGATCAATTGTATGACAAAGCAGTGAGTGTTATGTTCCCTTGCGGACTGTAGCAGATACAAGGATGGTCAAGACTGCCAAGGCATCCAGCAGGTGGAGGTCACTCAGGGATATCCTTGACCACGGACATGGTTATTCTGTTTGTATTCCTTGAGCGACAGCCGACAGCATTTGAAGTAACACAGCTGCCCTGGCAAAAAGCCAATTTCAGTGATTTGGCCAAATTATCAGTTGGCATTGGTTGCCATAGCACCTCAGACAGTCTGAAGAATGGTGCTGTTGCATGTCAGGGCGCAGACTTTGTAAAGCTGATGCTCAAGACTCTGGACTTTGGACCATGCTGTCCAGATGTAAGGTATCGTAGAGCAACATTCTGGCCCTAAATACCTTTTTGTCCGGGGATAAACAATCACTACTGTGCAGATTAGTGTTTGTGTGCATCAGCAACCTGTTTCCTGCCCAGGACCAAGAGAAGATAAAATGTGATATTACAAGGGCTAAGTCAGTTGTTGTAGGAACCTTACCCTATCTTGGGAGCTGAATTAAGTGTTGCACTCAGAAACTTAGTTATAAAGGTTTGTGTGAGGGTTTGCTCACATACGCTTGGGAGCATCCTTCTTCTTGACTTGCTCTTTCACCTCCCACCCATTGAGATCTTTGTCTCAATTTGTGATTCATGTCTGATTCAGCCAAGTGGGTAGTAGACTTGGCAGCAAGAATCTCCTTAGCTTGAGGATTCCACAAACCTTTAATAAGGGGCAAAAGCACAGAAACAAGCTGCTGAAAGTATAAAGTAAGTGCCTTGTATGACAAATTCAGGGATTTTTGTTGTTGTTGTTATTTGGAGTATTTTTGATTTAGCTATGGGAAGATCTTGTGCCTTGCTTCCCTACACAGAACCTTTGTGGATATTTAAGTTATATTTCTCCCAGCAAATAAGGGAAAATTGTCATGTACGCTTCACTTTCTCCATGCTTTGTTAGGTGTTTTAAGTTTCTTCAAATATCAAATGATCCCAAGCCTAGGAGTTGTTATAGTCTGGACAATTAATCAAAATTCCATTACTTTTTTTTTTTTTTTTTTAACTGCAATGAAAAGCTTTTACTATCTGCTTTAGATAATTTAGAAGTGTGCATGACTGTGTGTATATATATATCTGTATACGTTACTAGGAGAAACACCAAGGATAATTATACTTTGCTTACATTTGGTGTAAAAATGTCTACTGTTTCTGGATCTGACCAAGTCAACTGCCTGCCTCTTTCAGATCTGCAAAGACAACTACACTAAGCCTCAAAATGAAAGAACTCAAAACCAGAGTCCCTTGGTAGGCAAATTTTGTTACTGTAACCGGAAAGATACTGTGTTGCTCAGCAACTCTCACTATCTTTTTTTTTTTTTTTAAATTTTTTAATATATATAACATCACTCAAATCCCCAGTTCTCTCCATGAGATGATGAGCTGTCCCAGAGCTCCCCTGAAAAAATTAAACCCCTAATAACCATTGAAGCCAGCTGCTGTGAGGCTGCGCCCCTGGAAAAGTCATTAGTATGGGGGAAATTATGCTGATAACAACTTGTCTTGGTAGAGTATTGTGATTCTGACAAAGCAGTAGATACACTTCAGTTGCTAAAGTGTTGTGTGATTATGCTTGTTAATAGGTTGTAATTATAGGACTGTAGTTATTGATTACATTCACAGAGAAGCAAATCTAATAATGGTAATTAAATTAGGCTAGTAACTGCCTTAGTTACGGTTTGCTCAAAATTATCTCTTATGGAAGCTTTCTATGGTAGTGGCAGGTATTAACTACATTGAAATAGGTGAAAACAAAGTTTTGTTTGGGCTAGGCTTAGTTCATTAAGATAATATGGCTAGTAGCTTTGGAACTACATTTAAGTTCTTTACCTGTGTAGGTCCAGTAAGTCAGGTCAAAGCCAATTCAAATAAAGTGACAAATACTAATGAAAACAGAGAACAGATCTGAATATGTTAGTTTAATTTTCTCAATTAATAAATAATTGAATAAAATGGTATAGAGAATTATAAAAACTAACTAGCTTTCAAACTGATTTCAGTTTTAATAAACTGCAATAAATAAAACAAGGGCTTTCTAGATAAAATTAACTCAGAGGGTTTTGAAAACATTTTCAGTGAAGTAATTATGTATACTATAAAAAGTAAAACTGTGGACCAAGAATGCCAATGGTATCCTGGGGTGCATTAGAAAGAGCATTTGCCAGCAGGTCGAGGGAAGTGATCCTGGCCCATGTACTCAGCCCTAGTGAGGCTGCATCTGAAGTGCTGTGTTCAGTTCTGTGCTCATCAGTACAAGAGAGACATGAGCTCCTATAGCAGGTCCAGAGGAGGGCTATGTAGATGATTAGGAGACTGGACCATCTCTCATATGAGGGAAAGGCTGGGGGCGCTGGGCCTTGAGAAGAACCTTGTTCAGCCTTGAGAAGAGATGACTAAGAGGGGACCTCATTAATGTCTATAAGTATCTGAAGGGAAGGTGTCAAGAGGAAGGATCCAGGCTCTTTCCTTGGGAGTGCCAAGCAATAGGACAAGAGGCAATGAGCAGAAATTGATGCTCACGAAGTTCCACCTGAATGTAAGGAAGAACTTCTTTACTGTGCAGGTGAGTGTGCATTGGAACAGATTGCCCAGAGATGTTATGAAGTCTCCCTCACTGGAGATATATAAGAACCATCTGGATGCAATCCTGTGCCTTGTGTTCTAGGATGACTCTGAGCAGAGAGGTTGGACAGATGACCCACTGTGGTCCCTTCCAATTTTACCCTTTTTGTGATTCTGTGAAGCAATGATAAAACTGTGTAAGATACACAGAGTTTAAAAGGAACAGTTATTAACTGTGATTAACTGAGAGTGACCACCTGCTCACACTGTGACTTGGGACACCTCTGGGAGTAATATTACGGACCTCATGAGGATTTGTTGTGTCTTTCAGAGTAATATTGGTGCTAGTGTGTGACAAGGAGGAAAATGGAAGAGAACTGGGGGCAAAAAAAACCCCATCACAGCAGAAAAGTGAGCTACTGGAGAATGACTAATACTGTGCACAGATAAGTCATAACTGATACCCAGCTTAGTAATTCTTAGTTTAGGACCCGGTTGCAGAAGGCAGTTCCAGCTACTGGTCTGATGAGTTCCCAGGTGTAACTTTTCCAGTCACTATTACTATGGTTACTGTGCCCCGAAAGAGGCCAACACCCATCACCTTCTCATGTACTTGCTGCTCTCTATGTGTGCCAAGATCCCCAGGCAAGGTGGTGCTCTAGTGCTTCTGCATTTTCGACACACGGCTCTTACAGGATTATTTTGAAATGCGTGTAGTTGCTTTTTGATAATTATAGTTTTCTGTACTCCTTGCAAGTCCCTGTGGAGGAACTTTGTTCCTTCTAAGAGTTAGTGAGACACTGAGTAGGCAGTGGCAACGAGCCTTATAGATCAGATTTCAGCCCCCATGTCCCAGAGTGGCAGAATTTAGCCTAAATGATGTAAAGACTTTAAGAGAACAGTAGATAATGATGACTGACAATTAAGTACTCTTTCTTAAAGCCTTTTAGGAAAAAAAAATACAAAAAAACCTTCTCATTTTCCTTTTGTTTCTTGCTGTCATAATAGCTCTCTGTAGGCTTGTGTAGGCTTTGTGCTAGTGCACAAAAAAAGACAACAGGATCTCAGAGAAAGAAACTGTTGAAATCTTTCTGGAAAAAAAAGATTCAAGGGTCATTGTTTACTGTAGTCTAGTAGAATTTCCATTTAGATTTACGAGCTCAGGCAAGAAACTAGTCCTCCACTCTGCTGCTGGTGGAATCATGGACGCTTTTAAATAACGCTGTTGATTCATGTTAATTTTGATGTTCTTTTGTTCTTTAGCTCACTATAGTTTCAAGTAGTATGCTAGAACTATTAAAGCTGAATTACTTTTTCTGAAAAAAAGATTTTTCTTATACTCCCTCACTAATTTAAACATGATTGATGTTTTTAATTATTGTAATTGCTGAAAAGTAGTAAGTGAAACAAAATCTTGTGTATGTTACCTACTTGTCGAAGCTTGCCTGAGGGTAGTTATGTGTGTTTAAGGCATTTGCAGAACTGAGATATTTGTTTTCTTTTCATTTTACCCTTAAATAAGAGAGATATTTTATTTTTCCACAGAACAGCAGAGGAAGGTTCAGGTCCCTATCCCCCATTGCCTTTAGAGTGGCTCTTCTGTCCCTGAAGGAATTCATCATATGCTTAAAGAGATGCTGGTTGTTCTATACTGCAACCAAAACCTCCCCCCCCCCAATTCAGGGAGTTTGCACAAATCTCTTCAGTGAGGTTGGCTATTAGGATGTTACAGCCCTTCTCCTGAAGTGGTGGGAGGGTTTCAGGAAAGCCTGGTAGTCCCTGGAGATTAATTCCTGGGGACAGTGAGGTCTGGAGTCAAAACCTCTTGAAATGGATGAAACACCTCCCAGTAATTTTAGTGGTTTTTGATTGGGCAAGTCCTACTGGTGTATTTGTGCAGGATCCTTTCCAACTCGGCATGTTCTGGGGTCATGGCTGTGCTGTTCCATACTAGTAACATATTAAAGTTGTGCGGTCATCGTGAGGAAAGGCCTGGAGAAAGCTTCTCACAGAAACCAGTAGTGCTCAGTTGCTGCTGCTCTTTGCTCTTTCTTAATGGTTAGACATGATGGCAGGAGCCACCATTATCCAGGGTTGAATATGTTGGGAATACCTCATCTGGCATCTTGCCTGGATATGCCATGCTAACATAAAGCAGGTGTGCCACATGTACAAGTGTGCATGGATGTATACTTCAAATCTGTGCTTCAAATTCAGAGAAGTGATTCAAAAGAGTAATTCAGATAACAGATCAGTGTCAGGTACCAAACCACAGTCCTTTTCGTGCATTGTGTCAGCATTGCTGGAATCAGTTCTCCCATTCTCTTCCCTGAATTTTTGTCCATTTGCTGCCAGGGATGCATTTACCATGTCAGCCTGTCACATGGGCTGACCTGTTGGCAGGAAACTAGGTTTTCCCCTCTTTATTGTTCCACACCTTTTATTGCTTAAGGAGGTTTATATGGTGTGTCAGTTATAATTCACATTGAGTAATTTATATACTGAATCTAAGAAGGTTAATACTTTTCATATTTGCCTCTTGACTCTTTTGGAATGCTTTCTTTTTTACTATTGGAAAACTCTTGAGTATATTGATCTCAAGAGGCATATAAAACAGCATCAGTGATGTCAAGAGCATCTGATTCAGGCAGTCATGAATGCAGATACAATACAGGGATATCTGAGTTTTTGTTGGGAATCTAGAAAAATGAGGTCTTGGAGAAACCCAGGCAGAGCAAAAGATCATGGAAGACTGAGCAGGAATCTAGAAGAAACAGGTACCGAGAGAAATAAGGATTGCGAATACCAATGGACAATGGTAGAAGCCCTCTTTGCCATAGCAGCATAAAACAGTGATTTGAAAAGCACATAATACCATTGCTAACAAAGAAGAAAAAATCTTGCTTTAGAAATAGAAGTGAGAAAGATTCCTCCTACAGCAGTCACAAAGTTTTCATCTTCCCACTCACACCACTGCTTCAACAGTATGCAGCTCTGCTTGCATCCTGGCAGTTTGTATCCTGGTTGAGTTAGCTGGGAGACTGGAAGTTGCAACAGAGGAATATGCAACTGCTGAACCCCTGCTGATGGCAGCATGCTCCACAGCATGAGTCTGAAAGCAATCCTTTTTCTCCTAGCTTGAGCCTTATGCTTTCCCTGTCTTGAGGGGGGGAAAAAAAGGTTTTGTGAAGAAATTATTTAAAATGTTAAAAAAAGTAAATAAAAACTGTCAGCGTCTGTTTGTTGGATGAGTAACTTAAACATACTCATCCAAGGCACCTGTAACCTAAGCAGCCAAAGTCCACTTGAGCTGGGGCTGAATTTGGCCCATTGTCTCTCCTTCACACCCACAGTACAAATAAAAGCTTCAGCCTCTAAAAATTTGGTGGGAGGGAGGAGGTGGGAGAGCCACTGGAGTGTGATGTTGCATTGACAGTTGATGTGCATTCCTTGAAAACCTGTGCTTCTCATTACTGCTGGATATAGCAGTATGACAAGTCATTGGGAAAGAGGATGCAGTTTGTTAGAAGTGGAACATTATGATGAATATATTTTGATCTTTATGGAAGGATTGTGGAGCAATGCTGACTTCTGATTAAGGCATGGGGAAAAAGGCAGTGTTACCCTGAAAATGGGTATAGGATCTTCAAAAACTAAATCTTTAGCAGGAGTTACATTCAAAGTGGTCATTTTACTTCAGAATCATGTTTTCTTTCGCCTATTCTTTAAATAACTTGGAGCTGTGTCCTTCTGTAGTAGAAACAGCAAAGTAGACTAAAGGACTTCTGCTATCACTTAAATGTGGCAAATAAACTGTACAAAAATAATATATCTTTGCTACTTGAATAACAATATTTACATTGCACTTTCTTCCAGAAGGAGTCTATGGACATGTTTAAGTGGTGTACAAGAGTCTCTCATCCTCACTAAACAGCAGCTAGCTCTGCCATAGAGGCACGTTGCTGTTTAGCACTATAAGGCTGCAGTTTGGAACAGCTTAAGGCAAATAATCTAAAATATGAAATCCAAATAATATAGCATATGAAAGGGTCATTTAAACCTGCAGAAGTTATTTATGAAATTGGAGTTTAGCTAGAGCTAGTAACAGCTGTGGAGTTCTATTAAGTGCGACTGAGTCTTCGTAATTCTCAAACATCCAGGATTTTCTCTGCTTCCTCTCACTGGCATAGTGTGTTTTCAAAAGTATTACAGATGCATTGGGCTCATATCTGACCAAGAGTGACTTCATTTTAGCTTGAACTCTGTTCAAAACCAAATGAAGTTAAATAGGGAGAAGCAATGTTATTTCAGAGTAAGTATACTCACATGGTGATTATATTGATATGCCAGCTTCACTCAAAGGTTGACATGAAACTTCCTTGGGAAGACAAATCCTTAAAAGAAAGTTTGCTTGTGTCTGTGAGTTCACATATCATTTTAATACATTCTAAGATTGCTGCAGGGTTTTGTCCTCACATGGTGACCAGTGTTGCTAGAGGATACTTTTTAAAAAATGTTGTTTGAAGTGAACAAGTTTGGGCAAGTGTAGCCAGGTCAGAGTGGGATCTGGAGAGCAACGTTTTGCCTGTGTATCATTGCCTGCAATGTCACTTTTCCTATTTTTCACTTCTACAGGAGTACAGTGTAGAAGACAATAAAAATGAGGTATCCCAAGCACCTAAATCGTCAGATCAGTATTCATATTGCATGAATAGGCATGGTTGTTTTGAATGGGGATTTTTCAGGTGATGAGCTAGTACCTAAACTTATTTTCAGTGGCATCAATGCCTCCCATTGATTTTGGTGAATTCCAGCTAGGCCATTGATAAGCACTTCTGTAAATGCAGCCTAATCCCCAATTATACTTGACCTCAGCAAAAACCCCTTAGCGCTAAATTGTCATGCAAGAGTATCGTGCAGCTCTGTTTTTCTTCTCCAGCAGAGTATCATGTTCTGGTGAATAAGGCTGCTCCCCTTGTCTGTAAAGCACTTTGGGATTCCTCAGTGTGTAACATGAATGCTGGTAGGCTGTGGTTCTCTCCCACCTGCATTTGAGTTCCACAGCATGAGACTTTTTCACTTTCTACTTTTTTTTTTTTTTCCTTTCTGCTTTTGTCACAGAGCACTCAGCTGCTCTTTGTGAGCAGCTGTTCTGTTTCCCTCTCTGCCTGCGGCAGTACCCAAACAGCTGCACCATGTACACCAAAGGTTGCCAGAGCAATGCCCAGCTTTGTTAAAAAGTAACAGGATTGGGAAAGAGGGGAGGGAGCAGGAAAATTTGTGACCTGGAGGAGATTCTACAGCACACGGTCAGTGGGTGCTGAGGGACCTGGGTGAGTTCCATGTCCAACTAGAGATACATTTTCTATGTGTCTGTCACAGTAAGACTTACCTGCTGACCTGGAGAAAGCCGTTAGTCATGAGGTGATGCTGAAGTTCTCTGGGAAAGGAAGTGTTGCTGACAGTGGCAAGCAGCTTATGTGCATGTCTCATGGAAACTTAAATGTGCGTATGTGTGCATGTGTGTGTGTTCGTTCAACATCTGCTGTCCGCATACTGTGTGACTCAGACACAGAGAGAGTGAGGTGTGGCTAAGAACAGGCCTGTGACGTGCAGTATGACTTTTTTTTTTTTTTGTTTCTTACAAGTAGCTTTCTTGTGCATGGTAGGGCGTTATCTTTATTTGTCCATTCTTGGGTTTGTGTGCATATTTTTCCGACAGTGCTCATAGTGTTTGCTTTGTGGTTCCACCTCTGAGCACTTACAAATTAGTGAGGAACAATTCAATGCGCATGAAGCTATGTGATACATTTGTGGCATGTCAGGATTTCTGCCAACGTAATGTTTCTTTTCTTTGATTTCCAGAAAAAGGCATGGCATACGATCAAAACCATGGTTAACTTACCAGTCATCAGCCCCTTCAAGAAACGCTACTCATGGGTGCAGCTGGCTGGACATACAGGTGGGAAGGATTACTGTTCATGTCTGTATGTGCTTCAGCCCTGGCAAGCACAGCATTTCTAACATCAACCACAAACTCCTCATCTTAGTGTAGGTCTTTGGGTGAAAAACAAATGTGGTAAAAATTGACTTGCTGACCAGGTATTTGCATTGTGAGCCCATCACTGTTCACTGAATGAGTGAAGCAGCTCAGTTGGTGGGTTCTAGTTTCATGCCTGTAGAAGTTGGTAAGTGTGCTCTTGATGTAGGCTTTGTTTCATTGGCAAGGCAAAAAAAACAACAAATGGAAGTCATCATGTTTGCATCTCTCGTGCTTCATTTAATTCCTATGCAGTGCTAGTGAGGGGGGTTATTAGTACACATGTGGGCAGACACCTACGCTGCATCATGCTGTAATGAAGTACCTGAACCACCTCTTTATATGGTAATGCATAATATGTTGCACTTCAAAGCTGTGCTGAGGAATTTATTTAGCCCTAGGAATTGCGTAGCGGCATTTTGCACAGTGTTGTTGGTGGGGCTGACTTGTATCACGCAGAGTGCCAAGATGACCCAGTCTTGGTGCAGATTTTATGACAGAGTGTATGGAGTTGGCTTGATCTGCGTGGAGTGATGTACTAGTCATGTAATCATAACCTTGTGGAGACTTGTGTAGTAGGGTGGAAGAGGACAGTTAAGAGTTTACTAGAAGCTGATTAGGAGAGATATTGTTCTGGTTTCCTTTCAATAGTTTTCTGTGGTTGTGTTTAGTCCATCCTTTTTGCAGCTGTTCTTCTCTGATATGACAGGTTTTTTCTGACTAAAACCTGGGCCATCACCACTCTTACCCTTGTGCTGAAGCAGTGCCAGTTCTAGGATTTGTCAGAGAAGAACTTGTTTGCAATGACTGAAGGAACTTGCTGTGATAAAAGTTGAGCGTTTTCCCCAGGAGTAACAAGGTTTCTACTTTGGTGCCCAGTTTGTTTCACGTAGATTAAAGGGTACCTCTGAATGAAATGTGTACTTTCCTCAGCTGTATTTGGCAGGTTGCAAGACAGTAGAGTGTTTGGTCAGGAATCTCCACACAACTAGAGTCTGCTTACTGCTAATTGTGGCCTATGCAGACTCATTTGTACTGGATACTATTCAGACACAAGACTGTAAAAAAGACAATTTCACTACAGACTGTACCGGCAGGGTATTAGCAGATTTCCAGAGAAGAGGCAGTACCTGCAGGTAAATGCTTGCGCAGTCACTGTGTGTGTAGAAAGGGCAGTGCTTGGCTTCTGGCCTGTTCCTGGCTGTTTAAGGATCACTGATTGACTGCACTGCCTCTGTACGTACACACTCAGCAGGTATATATACCCTGTGCGAGGATTAAGGACAAAGCCAGTGCTGGCAGGGTTATGCAGCTTTAAAATAGCCTGTCAGAGGATTAATGAATTCTGGCTTGTGGCTTCTTCTTGTGCATTTGAGTAAGTATAGTACTGTTTAATAACCTAGCAAAGACCTTTAGCTTGGAAAAAAAGCAAACACCAGCCCAATGGCCTGGAGCAGCTACACTCCTTAAAGCTATAAATTCTAACATGGGAATGTAGCCAAATGGACTTTTGCTGCCAATGGTTGTTTGTCCTGTGTATTTTATTTTTTATGAAAAGCATGTTATCTCTTGTATTCGGGGGAGATCTTTAACTGGTGCCATGAGGCTGAGGTAGATGAAGCTGGAGTGGCGGGGGAAGGTTTTTTTTTTGCATATCAATCTTGTCAGCACTTGTTTGATTTCTTTTTTTAGGGAGTTTTAAGGCAGCTGATAGTGGGAAGATTCTCAAACGCTTCTCAGAGAATGAAAAAGAGTGTTTTGAACGATTGATGAAAGACCCACTACGCTCCTGTGTCCCTTGCTTCCATGGTGTGGTGGAGAGAGATGGCGAGAGCTACATTCAGCTGGATGACTTGCTTACTGATTTTGAAGGGCCAAGTGTGATGGACTGCAAGATGGGGATCAGGTGGGGTAAATAAAAAAGAAAGTGCTTTCTAACCCATGTGCATCTGGAGGAGGGGAGAGATGTTGTCATTCTCTGTGTGGAGGAGTGTGGTAACATTTTTGGATCCTTGGGATTCAGTACAGACAACTTATTGTTGTGGCAATTGCCTTGAACAGCCTGAGGGCAATATGTCCCGTTATTACCTGATTGTACACGGATTCTGGAAACTAACTGATCTATAGACTCACAAACTGTCCACATCAAAAAAATTTTCAGGGGTGATTTAAGACAAAGTTTCTCTGCAGTGGCCTGATAATACAAGGGAAAAAAACTACAAGATTTATTCACTGACAGTTCATTGAATCTTTCTGTATGCAGTGATTCAGAAAGCCACACAAAGAGTAAAATTCCCATCTCCAAATGCAAATGGCTGAATAGCAGCATGAGAGTCCCTTTCCAGCGCTTGAATGAGTCTTCGTTTATATTGATCTTTTCTGTAAAGAGCTGTCCATCTGCTCAGGATTGACCTGTGTTTTTCCCTAATCTGACATCTGAAAGTGTTGCTATTACCTTGTCTGTGATTAAGAGGAAAACCTTAATAATATTATCTAAGCATAACAAATAGATAGGGATCTGTTGGGAGTCTCTAGTAACAGTAGAGAGGTATGAACTGTCATAGTAATCCCTTGAGTGTCAGCTCAGATGCTCAAGAGTTGTTGTCATAAATGAGTTCCTCTACTTACAGGAGTGCAGGTATTCCTTTTCAAATAGATGGAAAATTTTAAACGAATTGTCAACTAAATCAAGGTAGACATATGTAGCACTGGTATGCTCAGAAGGAAGAGGAGAAGGATTTGCAGCAGCACATATCAGCACCTTCAGAGTAGGTGATGTTCTGGCAATGAGTGACAGCATCTCCTAAACGCCATCCTGATTTGTTACACTGTGATGAAGCAAGTAAGCTCCAGGCACCTGACAAAGTGTAAGCTTCAGGAATCCGGTGAAACGTAGAGAACATGGGCAGTGTCTTTCTAATGGTTACCGGATTAACGGATTGAGTGATAAGAGCAAAATGTGGAAAGTTTGTGACCCTTCACCTTCCTGTTCTTAGTTACCTCTTCTGATTTGGAACTGCTCAGATAATCAGCTTTACTCTGTAGTTTTTTACTATATGAAGAGTGATTCTGTCTTTCACTGTGATGCATTAAGTAAAACTTAAACTTTCTGAGGCCTAAAAAAGTACTCATGACTGATGTTAGGGTTTTTTTGAAGAGAGAATGCAGTAAGTCTTCAGAAGTCCTATTTGTTTTTGATTTTAAGTGATCTCTCCTAGCTGTCCTCTAAAAATACGGTTCTGTTTCATGGCACAGTAGGAGTTCATCTTTCTCCTGTTCTGTAACTGGGACATAACAATAACTTGTAATAGTAAGTAAAGGTGTAGTTAGAACAAGAAGTGAATGACAGTTTCTGTTTCCTGCGGCTGTTTCACTAAATACATCTGCACAGTCACTACTCTGGGTTCTTTAGTTTCCCTGTATGCAAAACTGGAGCAACGATAACACACACTTTTCTGGTTGATATTTTTTAAGGCCAGTTTGTAAGTTGTAAAAAGAAATGTTTAAGAAGTCCTTACAGTTTTTTTGGGATGGGATGTTTTTGTAGAACGTACCTGGAGGAAGAGTTGACTAAGGCACGAGAGAAACCAAAGCTGCGTAAGGACATGTACAAAAAAATGATTGAAGTGGATCCTCTTGCTCCCACGGCTGAAGAGAATGCCCAGCATGCTGTCACCAAACCCCGCTATATGCAGTGGAGGGAAACCATCAGCTCTAGTGCCAACCTGGGTTTCAGGATTGAAGGAATTAAGGTAATAGTTTCACTTCTGCTTGTTCCTGGAGACCGAACTTTGTTTGATGTGCTGATTAATCAAAAAGCTAGTGCTAGTCCAAAGGATTATGTGAGAATGCACTAACTGAAACCGTGGAGTTCACTGTAGTGCAGTTTTAAAGCATTCATTGTAATTGTAACAGAGCAGTGTCAATGAATTTAAGCTTCAAGTACTCATCAACCATACTTGAATCCACCACAGAGACCTGACAGGAAGGACTTAAGGAGGTACACAGTATAGATAGAATGAAATTGAGACTGTTATAAGGAGGAATTCAGAACAGAGGGATTAACTGCCTCTCCCCAGGCAATTACGTTTTTTTATCCAGGAACTATACATATTTATTTCAAGTGAAGTGGTTTTGTTGCAGTTATGTTTATTTGCAAGGCATGTTAAAAGCATTTGCTTAGATACTCTTGGGATCGAGGAAACCGCTTTTCCTTTTAAGTACATGATGATATCCAGTATAGATGGAGCTGGAATAAAGCCAAAATAATCCAAAATAAATTTTCTCTATCAAGAAAGTCCATCTGTTTGTTCTTGATAGATAAATCTGTGCCTTTATACCTTTCCTAGAATACTACCTTACAACCACAAGAGAAGCTTGGCAATTTTACTTCCTACCAATTAATTCTTCATACTAAATAGAATTGTAGAATGGCCTAGGTTGGAAGGGACCTTTAAGATCATGTAACCCCCATGCTGTGGGCAGGAACAGTTTTTGCTAGAGCGGGTTGCTCAGGTCTCCATCCAACCTGGCCTTAAACAGTTCTAGGGATGGGGCATTCACAATTTCTCTGGGCAGCCTGTTCCAGTGCCTCACCAACCTCACAGTGAAGAATTTTTTCCTAATAACTAATCTAAACCTACTCTCAGTTTGAAGCTGTTCCCCTTTGTCCTATCACTATATGCTCTTGCAATAAGCCCCTTTCCATCTTTCTTATAGGTTCTCTTCAGGTACTGGAAGACCACAATTAGCTCACCCCAAAGCCTTCTCTTTTACAGCTGGATAAACCCAATTCTCTCAGCCTTTCCTCATAGGAGAGGTGTTCCATCCCTTTAATCATCTTCGTGGCCCTCCTCTGGACTTGCTCCAACAGATCTCTGTCCTTCCTGTGCTGGGGACCCCAGAACTGGGCACAGTATTCCGGATGGGGTCTCACCAGAGCATACGGGCAGAATGCCCTCCCTCCATCTGCTGGCCACGCTGCTTTTGATGCAACCCAGGATACAACTGGCTTTCTGGGCTACAAGTGCACATTTGTTGCCAACTCACATCTAGCCTCACCCACCAGCACCCCCAGGTCCTTCTCGGTAGAGCTGCTCTTCATCTGTTCATCCCCCAGCCTGGATTGATACCAGGGGTTGCCCTGATCCAGGTGCAGCACCTTGCGCTTAAACTGCATGAGATACCAATGAGCCCACTTCTGGAGCTTTTCTGGGTCCCTCTGGGTGGCATCCTGTCCTTCAGGTGTGTCAACCACACCATTCAGCTTGATGTCATCTGCAAATTTGCTGAGAGTGCACTGATCCCTTTGTCTGTGTTCTTAAAGAAGACATTAAATGACACTGGTCACAATATGGACCCCTGAGGGCCATCAGTTGTCACTGCTGTCCACTGGGACTTTGAACCATTGACCACTACCCTCTGGATGCAACCATCCAACCACTTTCTTATCCGTCTAACAGTCCACTCCTCAAATCCATCTCTTTCCAGTTTGGAGAGAAAGATGTTGTCGGGGACTTTGTCAAAGGCTTTACAGAAGTCCAGATAAATGACATCTGCAACCCTTCCCTTGTCCACTGATGTAGTCACTCCATCATAAAAGGCCACTAGGGTGGTCAGGCAGGACTTGCCCTTGATGAAACTGTGCTGGCTGTTTCGAATCACCTCCCTATCCTCCATGTGTTGTGTTCCATGGCAATGTCAGACACCTACCCAGAAGCCTACTCTCAGAATATAACCCTGACTCAATTACTTGAATGTTAGCACTTGCTGGAATCCAGAAGCGTGTTTTTTGCACGCGTAGGCCTGTCACAACCAACCTTAAACTAGTTTACTTGGGTTTAGATAGAGGTGTACTTGTAGCAGCAGAGAGCATGGTGAGGGCTGTCCAAACCCACTTGCACCCTGGGTGACTACTTGTTACCTGAAACGCACGGCAGGACAGCAGTAAAGAAGCTAGTGTGGGTTACCCTGTGTGATGTCAGGATGTTCCCAGAGTATACACATTTAATTTAGGTCAATTAGGACATTGTAAATTATAACCTAGATTAGTTTTGCTTCCATTTCACAATTCAAGCACATAGAAATAAGAAAGGGATAAAAGAGGGTGATGCTGATGGACAGAGGCTCTTTAAATACCCCCTTCTTCTCTGCTTCCCTCTGTTGTCTTCTCCCTTCCTTATTCACAGATTCTCCTGCTGTGATAGAGGAACTGGGGCTTCCAGGCTCATGGTGTGTTGGCCCTCTGTGTACTCTGTGCCACCCACTCCTGGCTGTTAGACACAGGCATCATCATACAGGAACTGTCTGAGTGGTAGATGGTCTGGCTTCAGTCCAGCCAAGACACAGGATCTTGTCTTACCCTTTAGCCAACTAACGATATTATCAAGATGCCTGTTTTATTCCTATACCACTTAGGTTTTTGTATACTCTGTAATGGAATTAGAAACCCAGATGATCTTGAGACCTTTAAGGTATGTCTTGAAAAGATAGTTGGTCAGTGTACATGTACAAATTTATGCTGAATCCTGGAGAGTGACTGAGCTCAGGGAGCACAGGCGAGATTCAAAATGTCTCATGGCTTGTTCTTTGTGGTTTTGTTGCTTGTCAGAGATGGGTAGGAGCAGTATGGCACAAGGCTGAGTAATATTTCCCTCTGTGGAGACAGTGCTCTAACTGTGCAAAACATGAATACTTAGTCCTTGTTTAAGCACAGGAAATACTTTGGAGTACTTAATTACATTACCTTTCCCTCTTTCTCCCTGTGCTGTTATGAGGAATGTAGGTATCATTCTCTAATTTTATTTACATGGAGAAATGGTGGCAGAAAGTGAGTTGCTCAAGCAATACAGCTAGTCAGTGCTCCTTACACTGTTTCACTGCAGCTGAACTGTATATCCAATTCTGTGTATTTGCAGAAAAGCAAAACCATTCTGCAGGGATCCCCATTTTGGGAGGAGAGCCTATAAGAGTCAGTGGTGCCAGCTAGTGGTTGTTGGGAAAAAGGGGATGTTCTCCCTGATCGCACTGGTAACTCCTGGAGTTAGCTGAGAAGATATGTTGAGTTTGGTCATTCAGAAATATTCCTGTTCTATGGCTGCTCAAGTAAGAAGCAGAAGCAAAGAAGGTGAAATCATATAAGCCCTTCTGTGTCGTGGCTGCCAATAAATGAGATTCTATTTGCTATATGCACTCCTTCATCAGTGGAGTACCTTTTCTCTTTGGGTTGATCAGCCTCTTTTCCTTGTCTTGCTTCCGTGTCTCTGAAATCATGTCAGGTTCATTTATGGGATTTGTCACTTTTCCTCCTATCAAAAGTAATTCAAACCATTTGGTTTCCCCACAGCTGGAACCTGACACTTGCTATCTTGTGTCTGCCAGATTCTGAATGCATGTTTCCTCTCTGGCAGGGCCTGTCCGAAGGCTAGGCATCACAAACATTTTCTCTACATTATGAAGCTAATAGTTTTGCAGAGCAGAGATTCATCGGGCCAAGAACTGGAATTTTTGGCTTCCCATTCTATCACTGAATGTCAGTGCACTTTGAAAACGGTTCCTTTGGTACCGTTCCTTTAGCCGTAGATAGGGATAGCCATAATCCCAGGAGGATATCAGATATGATTCATAAATCTTTGTGTATCTATTAAGATAACCCAGAGTCTTTTAAGGGAAGTCTGTAGAGGACTTTGAGCGAGACCACATGGGTTAAGATAGGTAACACTACTTTATGGAGCTGTGAACGCTGCCCTGCTAGCCTTGTCACTGCACATGTAATGAGAAGTGTTGCAAGTGACCCATGAGCTGCACTGTGTGATGGACTGCTCCGCTGTGCAGGAGTGTATGTGGAGTCCTTGACAAAGGTATGACTTCCAGAAGTGGGTCAGGCAGGTGCCTCCTGGGGATCAGGTACATCCAGAGGTGTTGCAGAGCCCTGGTTTAGAATCCTGGGGATGGTACCATTCAAAATCTGGATGCTGTTTACAGCAAGTAAAGACAGGCAGCAGTTATATTTCCTGCCAACCACTGGAAAGGAGCAAAATCATAGCAGTGTTTCTCAACTGCAAGGAAGCAAGCAACTAGTCTGTTCAGAGAAAAAAAGGATGAAAAGGGAACACAGAGCAGCTATTCCAGACTGGGATTTGTGGCATAGGGAGAAATTATTTTTAAAACAACCTTACTCCATTGAAGAGGTACGAGGCATCAGATGAAGTTCCAGATTGTTGAATATTATCATACATCAGATCAGACGACTCCTAACTTTCACTGCCTACCTGCTGAACTGCTCTTGCATAACTTGCACATCTCATCAGGCTGATATGCCACACTTGTATCTGGCCCACAGCCTTGGAAGAAAATTCTGTTTATTCTGCTGCTAGAAAGTCTGGTAGGTGGGAGGCAGTTCTGCATGGCTCTGCCATTCAGTCAGTTCATTCTCTTGCATGAGAGATCTGGAATTTTAGCATTATTGAGATTTTTTCATGTATATGTTAGAAGCCAAGTTCAGCTGTGGAATAAATATTGTTTCACCTGCCGAGACTGGAGCTGAATTTATCCAGTTTTGATACAGTGACTTAATATGTAGGAGAGAACACATTTTAAAGACCTACTGATTTGCTCTTATAATGAAAATGAGGGATTTTCTGATACAGTGGAGAGGAAAGCAGATTGATAATCCTTCAGGATTTTAGTGGGTTTTTATTTCCAACTGTAGTAATTACTGTATTTTACACGATTGTCCTAGAATCTCCTATTTGTGTCTCTTGAAGCAGCAGGGATACTGCTGGAGACATGCATATTCATATAGTCTATGTTGACAGATACCTCTGATTCATGCACTGTTCTTATTTACTTTTAGTTCCAGAAGCACAAGCTGGTCACTACCAGCACATAAAGACTTTTTTTCAGTAGCAGGATACTTCTGTACTGAACCTTACTGCTAGCGCTAAAATACTCTGAATTTCTCCAAGACCAACGTGGAACAAGCATGCCTAAACATTCCTTTGCCAAAATTCAGTTACCTTTGTCACTGGTAGCATTGCAAATCCCAGGTTGTTCCTGTCTACAACTTCTGTTCCATTCTGTGACTTCTAGGTCACATTAATGTTCAAAGGTGTATTGGGAACTGAGTCCTAACCGCGATTCTTTGATTTCCCCAGTGAAAAACAGAAAAACCAACAAAAACAAAACCCCACGAACAACAACAACAAACCCTCACCAAATAGAAAAAAAAAAAAAGGACTAATAAAATTGGATGTGGAAATGTTCCCTTACACCCTCAGCCAGGGTTTTACTACATCTAGCAAGACAGGAGGACAACCAAAGAGTTCACTGTCGTTTGCCCCACTGAACTTTGCAACTGCTACCACTGACATGTCATAAAACCCTCCTGCAAGCTTGTAATATCATGAGGTTTGCTTTCTTTTTTCCTTGTACTCAACAGGAAATGAAGTGCCACTGCCATTTAAAGTTATCCAATCAGCTTTTGTATCTCTTCTCCTCTACTTCTTTCTTGGTTTATTTGTTCTCTTCCTGTTCAACTACTCACTTTCATCTGCTTAGCAAGAGCTGAACTGTTGATGGTTCAAGAGGATTGACTGATGAAGGGAATGATATGCATGTGGTATAAATCATCTCTGTCTTTGTGTGGGTTTGTGCAGAAGGCAGATGGAACATGTAACACAAACTTCAAAACTACGAAGACACAGGAGCAAGTTCTACAGGTTTTTGTGGAATTCATTGAGGGCAACACAACTATTCTGGTGAGTTTGAACTCTTCTTTGATTGTGGGCCCAGTGAACTTGCTTCAGGGCCAAGCTTTCTTTGGTACATGAAATAGGACTTAGACTACCAAGGAAGTAAGTGGTTTGGACTTCAGTTTCTCTCAGGACATGGTGGACATGGGAACTTGGGCTGCGAGAAGTAGTTGACTGAGACCAGTTCTGTCAGCTTGTGTCATGAGTTCACCCTAAATGCCTTGTGGTAGCAAACTGTCGTTCAGACTAACTTCCCATCAGCTTCGACCACATGTGTTAATTGCATCAGAGGGATGATGATATCTAAGCAAGGATTGTGTTGACAGGAAAATCTGTGATTTAGGAATTTAATCTGGGGAGGAAAAAACAAGAGCCTAGAGGCAGGAAGTGAGATTCATGACTGGCTGTGCTCACACGTATGAAATTCATCTCAAAGAGCAATTCCTGTATTGCAATTCATGGGTAGCACAGCAGGCATGTGGTAGATGGCATAACACATCTCTTTGAAACTTCAAAGGATGCCATAGTGTTTTGCTGCAATGTGGAAGCCATTATGGAGGCAGATTAACCCTCCAGGAGCAGCACGGTAACAGAGGGCAGCATTAAAAATGTGCACTAGAGCTTTATAAGTTAGGCATTGATTCTTTTTATCCTCGCCACTGCCCCCACCATGGTTGAAGCTCGTTGTCTCTCTGACACAATTTCATTCTCTTTTCACTGTAGAGAACTGAAAGATTTTTAATTGCTTGAAACATTTTTCTCTTTATTAAGAAGGAAAAAAAACAGATGCAGAAAGCCTCACTGCATCCAAATCAAGGCAGATAAGTATGCTTAGTGTAACACATGCAGCAGAGGAACTGCAGTCTGTTCATTCGCTATGAAAGCTTGCTGAAGTGTATTTTCAGATTGACTTTCAAATTATGAACCTGTTGTTTTGAAGGACCTCTAGCCTAAAATTAATATGGTCTCTTCATTATATTGACTCTTGCAAACAGAGTATCTTTGTTCAGTCTTCAGTTAAATGTTTATGGGCTGTTTGTTTGTTTGTTTTTTTTTTCTCTTCTTCCTCTAGAAAAAATACCTCAAGCGTCTGCAGGAAATTAATGTCATTCTTGAATCCTCAGACTTCTTCAAGCGACATGAGGTGAGCAGTGAGTGTAATGTTGTGGAGGTGCATTGCTTCTTCATTTGGTCATTCAGGTCTACTTAAGAATAGCCTGCTGTATGAGTAGAAAGGAGTTTGTAGAACAAAACTAATGTATGTTAACAACACAGATACCACGAAGCCTTGATCACAATGATACAGAAGATTAAACTACTTGAGAAATAGTAAATCCTCACATCTTTATAATATCTCAGCACTTTTAACTCTGGGCCACTGCACAGGGTGATTTATTAGTACTGGTTTCCTGCGGTTTCTCTAATCTTGGTGTGTTCCGGTGGGAATCTTTACAGGGGAATGGCAGTGTGGAAGTTTGCATTTGGTACAATTGCACTGTTGTAGTTTGACAATGAGGGCTGTATTAGTTATAATGGATTTACATTGAAATAATTTATAATTCTGCTTTAGATGTTCTCCCTGTGTGCTTTGATGTGCAGAAGGCATCATTAGCATTGTAAGTTCTGCTTGCTACAGCTCAAGATTCTGAGATTAGGCATTTTATTTTACCTTACTGATGTCCTCTTATCACTGGAGATATTTTTGTTAATCAGGGGTCATGATCTGTTTGAAAATAGCCACTGGCCTTTCTGAATTGCTTAAATTGAGACCTGTTGCTAAGTGAGATTCTATTGTGTCCATTTCTCATCTACATGCCCTTTTATACCTTACTGATTGAAATGGTTATGCAAATGGGGCATGTAAATTGTCAACAATGGATAAGTGCAGCCCAAAAGTCTGTTGGGTGACAGGCTATCTGAGGAGGTCACCTTCTTATCGGGAAGTGTTTAAGTGATGGGGGAGGGCTGAAGATGTATTTTTAACCTCATCATTTCAATCTTGCAGGTCGTTGGAAGTTCATTACTTTTTGTACATGATGGCAGTGGGAATGCCAATGTGTGGCTGATTGATTTTGGAAAGACTACCCTTCTCCCTGATGGGCAGACACTGGATCACAGAATCCCCTGGCAAGAAGGCAACAGGGAGGATGGGTACTTGTTGGGGTTGGACAATTTGATTGGCATCTTGGAAAGCATCACTGAAAGATGAGTTAAGAATGGCACAAAACTTGCAGAACTTCTCTGTAATTTTCTGCTTTACTGAAGTAGAAGGAAACCTTTAACTCCAAGCTCCTGAGGTGCAGAGGAAGCTACATCCAGAACTCAGCAGTTAGTGATCAAAATTACTTTGCATCAGCCCTCTGTGGACGTAAACAATAACTCCGGATTGGTCTCTATTGCACCAGATGAACTTGAGACTGGTCCTCAGAGAATGAAGATCTCCGTACTTAGGAATCACACCAGCATGAGTCAAGAGGTCTGTGTGGTAAACCAGAATGACTGTGATTTCTGGCAAAATTGGACTCCAGATTACTTTGTAGTGAACCAGGGCAAATGCTTGGGGATTCAGGACAGAAAAAAATCATTTTTTCAGGGAAAAAATGGTTTCAGTTTTGAACCCAGATTGGTTTTTTCCTCTCTAATTCCAAGTCTTCTTGCACCTGTGTACACTATAGGTTGGACCAACAACTTCTGCCGCATTATGTTACAGAGTGAACAAGGTGGAAATGGGTGATAATTACAAGAAACCTGGAGCAGAGGGAGACAGCAGTTTGTGGTGGCTTGATGTGGCCTAACGGCTGTTGACCATTCCTCCGCTTCCCCACCCTAGCCTTGCTTCTATCCAAGAACAACCTTGGCTTTTTATGTAGCTTCTCAGGAGATTACATTTACTCTAGGGAGAGAATAGCAGCCTATGGTCTCCAAAACCATTTGACTTTCCAGCTGGGTAGGCTGTTTGAAATGTTAGTAGCTTGGCAGGTTTGGCCTCTTGCAGCTGAACTGCACTTCTGAAAATCACTAATGATCTTTCACACACAGATCAGGGAATTAAGTTTTTTTTTTTCCCAAGGCTTGTTTATAAGGATAAAACCCCTATGCACGAGCACACAGATGCACATACTAGTAATCAGCAACCAGTGTGATCTCTTAAGATCATGGTTTGACTGTCTTCTAGTGTACCTGACTTCTTGGCCATGTTCCTGTTCTCAAATACAATTCTGCCACTTAAGTGTATGAACAGGCACAGCAATCAGGATGGTAATGTTTCTGCATTCACAACATTACACAATGATGAGGTCATTCCCAGGTATCCTTCCTCCAAGGTGTCAGCTGTTAAATCCAGGCAGTTTGGGTGAAGAAATGTCAATATATCACATCTTCTAGTCCCTGTCTGGAATTGCAGGGCGATCTGTGATTCATCCTTCTTTTGCTGTGGTTCAGGCACAGCCACAGAAAATTCACAGTTTTTAGATTAAGAAGACTGAAGTGTTTTCTTGTAATAGCTTCACATACCTTCTCCTTGGTTTCCTCTAGTCACTTGAACAGTTCTTTAAATACTAGCAGTGTAAATACTATCATTAGTCTCATGTTCACTCACATTCCAGGTTTTAACATCAGTAATGTGATGATGCAGCAAAATGTGGACTAGACTTGCATTGCTAGTTGATGGTTAATCCTCTTTCAACATCTAAAGCTAGTAATGCACATTGATCAGAAATTGCTGTCTTTTGCTGGTGTCCTGTGCGCAGGAGAGATTCTGAGAACTTTTGGATATATGAAGCTGACTCTATGCTTTGAGAAACTGCTACTTCAATAATAATCAGTATCATGAGCAAAAAAAAAAAAACCCTGTAGAGTTCAGGTTTGGAATGAAATCTATATGTAACATTTGTAATTAGGACTGAAGAGCCTAAAATAATTTCTAAAAGGATTTACTTTGGATAACACACTACTGTACTAAAAGATCAGTCAGATTTAATTACTTTTTCATTAGCTCTAAACAAAACAGCAGTATTAAAAATTGAAGCTCAATTGTCATATAAATGTTAGATGACTTAGAGTAGGTATTCTGTAGGAAGTAATGACATGTGGAAACATTTCATTCTAAACCAGAAGTTGTCTGAAACTGGTAATTATTTTTGCAGTTCACTGCAAATCCAGATGACTTCTGTGGCCTCAGA